>NC_056743.1:973454363-973601863 GCF_019279795.1 Protopterus annectens
GGGGTATGTATACTGCATCAGACGCCATTTTCTTCAGTCTTTCTTGCCGCGCGGTGCCCGAAGCAGAAGCAGTTCACAAGTGCCGGTTGGCCAACGCCTGAGATTTTCGAAGTCTAATTTCAGATCCGAAGTCTTCAATAAAGCTAAGTACCCCGTTGGGGAAACTTTTCTTGCCTCTGACAGATGTCAGAAAAAGTTAACATTTGTATTTCTTGTGGGAAGCAAATACCTCAAGGATTTTCATTCTTACTGCATGCCTTGCCTAGGCCCAGACCACGACGTCACTGGTCGTTTTTGTGCTAGGTTTAATAAGCGTACTATAAAGACGCTTTGATTTTGCATGACACTACTTCGGTAGAGATCCGGAGACTGTGTGTACCAGCTCCACCTTTGGATCCAGGTGACTGAGTCAACACTGCCTTGTCTGGTCCAAAGCATTGGAGTTGACTCAGAGGTTTTTTGGGGGCAGTATCTACCCCTCAGAGCTTTGCCATTGGATATCTCTGCTCAGACTTCTGTCTCAGGGAGGGGCAAAGGGGAGGCAGTGGTCCAAAAGCCCTCCTTAGAGTTGCTTTTTTTTCTTTCTCTCCAGAATGATGATCTGCATCTTAAACACAGAGGTGGTTGGTCGTCCAGCAACCCTTCACCAGAGGAATCTATTTCTGAAAGCTTTTGGAACTGGACAGTCTACCTCCTGGGTTACTCCACCCACAGATGAGTTTGATTTTGTCTCTAGGTGGGTGTGGGAAGGAACCTGACTTCCCCAAGAGGCCAGATTGGATTCTGGCTCCACCTGTCTGAAAGGAATTCTGGAGTAAGGGAGTGCCCATGGTCATGGCACCAGCCACCAAAAAGCAAGTTGCTGAACAAAGTTAATCTTTTTAGCCCCCTAACAGGGAGTCTAGGGAGATTGACAGATATGGGAATCATGTGCGTCTGCGACCTTTGCTCTTGGGTTGATATGGCACATTTTACTAGACTACAAAGGGATTTGATAAGGACATTTTTGAAATCCCTTTCCAGGACTATAACTGCTGAGGCTCAATTTTATGTGGCCTCAGTTAGCTACCCTCCATTTTTCAAATTCGTCCATGGCACTTATGTCGCATGCAGCTGAAGATGCCTCAAGGGCAGCAGGTTTAGGCTTATCCATCATTAGGAGGCATGCCTTCATGTGCTTGTGTGATTTTTGAGGAGCCCTTCAAGTCCTTGTTAGTCAATGCTTCCTTTGACGGCAGTTCATTGTTTGGCCCAAAAGTGAAGGAGGCACTTGGTGTGAAAAGGATGGAAAGACCCTCTCTGCAGTGGGCTTACATTTATGATCCCTCAAAGGTCCTTTTCTAGGAATCTGCAAGGTAGTTAGAAGATGTGGTTCAGAAAGTCCCAGGGTCCTTTCCAGGATACATGTGGAGATGGTTTTGCTTAGGGACATCGGGGGGAGCTCTAATGCATGATGGTGCCCCCGTGGCAGAGGAGACCCACAAAACCAGGGGTAGAGATTCCTTCTCTGATGGACCTCACCAGTGCTTCTGAAAGGATGTCTGATTTGTCCACTTCTGGAGGCAGTTTGGGGTTTAGTATTCCTGCACCAGAGAGCCTGGCTAGATGTGAACAGATACTTTGGTGAGGATTATTTCCAGTGATTGTATAATTCCATTTTACCTTCCACCCCCAAAATTATGCAAAATTCCTGATGATCCATCCAGTCAGAAGAAAGCAGCAGCACTAGAAATGCAAAAGCTGCTAGAAAAATCATCCCAAGAGGTCCTGCCTGCCCAGATAGAATCTGGAACTTACTCAAGATTCTGAGTGTGCTTGATAAACCTTCAGGATGCATGTGTCCTATCCTGTAAAGATGAGAGAATTCAGAAGGTATTTATGCTTTGCCTGGGAGCCAGTCACCATCAGTTCAGTGTACTGCCCTTTGGCTTCACCACAGCCTCCAGGGTGTTCAAATGCATGGCAGTGGTAGCAGCTCACCTGAGACTGCAGGGAATTTAGAGTGTTTTCCGTATCTAGATGACTGGCTCATTACTCTCCTGACCAGGCATCTTCTAACAGCAAGAGATCACATTCTTCAGATTTGTTCTCTTCTAGGGGTAACTATAAATAATGAAGCCTGTTACAACCAACTCAAACTTTAGAATTCATAGAAGTAGTCTTCATGTTATCAGTGACACCTTCTCTTTCTCAAGAGTACAGAATGATTCCAGGTCAGAAAAATAATTCACAGTACCTAAATTTCAGCCTCCTAGATTTTTCAAGCCATGGTTAATGTCGACTGCCATAATCTTTCTTGTAGCAATATTTTGAGAATTCTTCAGTGGATGCTAGCAACGCAATGGTGTATTTACCACTGCATGTCGGCACAAATAATATCTCGGACATGCAAGAGATACCTGTGGTGGATTCAGTCAGATGAGGTTCTGTAAGGCCAGCCTTTCATGCTCTCTCAACCCAAGACAATAGGGATCACGGATGCTTCCCAGATTTGGGGGGGGGGGGGCACTTCCTCGGAACAACCATCCCAAGGCGCTTGGTCCCCTGAGGATTCCTACTTGCATATCAATGCCATAGGGATAAGAGTAGTGCTCTTAACATTGCAAGCCTTCCAGGACGCTCTCCCTTGAGGGACAGTTGCGATTTCAAACAGACCTTCAGTATTTTGGTACATAAGCAAGGAGGAACCAGATCTTGCCACTTGTCAAGAAGCACTGTGTGGCGGGGGATGGGGGGGGGGTTGGGGGTTGGGTGGGTAAGCTCATCCAACCGCTTTCTCATGGATCAAAGCATTTTGAAGTAACAAATGATTTTCCATCATTGGGGCCAGCATTGCTGCAATCTTTTTGCTTCTTCCATAAACAAATACAGCAGCTACTTTGCCCTTCCCCCACCCCCCTTTGGGGGTCATCACTGAGGAATTCTGTACTCCATGACTGGCCCCCAGGTCTACTTTATGCTTGCCTCCCAATTTCAAAATTGCTGCGGGAATCTGCCAGGTTGAAGAGCAGAGTAATCGTCCTTGCACCTTACTGGCCTTGACAGATTTGGTTCCCCTTCATATGGTCTTGTCTGTTTTACCATCCTTGGACTCTGGATCCAATTCACCTGTCTCACCCAACTGGTATGATTCATCTAGATATCTCATACCTCCAAGCTGACACCTTGGTTTCTCCAATTCTGTTGATAGCCAGAGAGCTGATGCTCTCTTACCCCTCTGTCATCTTCCTGCAAGTCGCCTTCAAGAAAATTTTGCACTAGCAAATGGAAATGGTTCATTTGCTGGGCATAACAGAAACGCATTGAATCTTTCTCAGCTCCTGTATTTAGTATGCTTGAATTTTTGGTAATTTAATGAGTGAGCTAGCACCTCTACAATTAAATTTCAGTTAGCAGCAATCTCTAATTTTCATATTATATCTGAGACTTCTGTGGCCTCTCTAGATTTTGTAAAGCATTTTTCAGAGGCACACTCCTGCTAAGACCGCTGAATATCCTACTCAATGGGATTTGAACTTGGTACTGCGGGCCTTAATTCATTCTCCTTTGAACCAGCAGCTAAATGTGAAGTTCCTGACCTGGAAAACTTTCTTAAGACTATTACCTCTGCTAGAAGAATTTCAGAACTTCAAGCATTGTCCTCTAAACCTCCCTACTTGATCTTTCATAAGGATAGTCTCATTGCATACCAGTGCTTCTTTCCTTCCTAAAGTGGTGTCAGAATCCAGGATCAGTCAGTCAATTCATTTGCCAATTTTTTTCCCTAATATTGCAAACAGAGGTGAATATATGTTGCATTTCTTAGATGTTCAGACTGTTTTTACTTGCATAGAACAAAAGAAATTGGAAAGACCCAATTTGTGGCCTTTACGGATGCTAAATTGGGAAAACCACTTGCAAAGGTAACTTTACCCTGATAATGGACTGGTTGCATAGCTTTCATCTATCCCAAATTGGGACTGTCCTTACCAAAACCATTTAAGAGCTCATTCAACTAGGTCCATGGCAACTTCAGCGTTTCTTTATAAATCTTTCATAGATGCCATATGTGCAGGCACATCTTGAACCAGTCCTCATTTTATCACTGATTACAAGTTGGATCTGGTCTCTAGGGGAGGAGCAGCCTATGGCTCAGCTGTGCTCAGGAATATCCTTAGTCCACTCGGGATTTTGGGTAACGGGACTCTGTCCCAACAGTTGAGGATGGAATGAAAATTGAGAACATCCGATACTTTCATGTACTTACCATAAAGTTCCATCTGTGTTCATTTTAATTCTTCCCCAACTTCCCACCCCCAACCCTTATCACTGTAGACTTCTTGGAAGAACGAGGTATTATAAGGACACAGCTGTCCTTAATGTTACGCTCCAGATAGTTTTCTTCTCTAGGATATAATATCGGTATGTCCTGCTTTAGGTAAAACGGCAAACAAGATGTGGGCTATGCTAGGGTTTGGTGCATTATGAGTAGGGAGGAGCTTTTAGTTACCACAAGCTTTAACATCCAAATCAGTCCTAGGACCAGATCCAAACCCAAAAGTTGAATGAAAATGGACAATACAGATGGAATACTATGGTAAGCACAATTTTCTTCCTGTAAAGGTAAAAAGGGGCAACCTGTGTCAAGCTACTTCCAAATGATTGCCAGAGACTATTACCTTTTGTTATATTCGCCATAACATTACTATACCAGGGCCTTGTCTTCCATCTTCAGTTTTTTGGAAAGGGTTGGATTCTAGAAGTGCTCTAGCAGCTGCTAGTTTGTCCCTGTACATATTTTTACAAAGCACTGTATGCTTGATTTCTTGTTTTTTAGGTTTAGATCAGATTTTGCCAAAACTATACTCCGGGGGCTGCTGGGCCCTTCAGCTCCCAAATATAACAAAGACCATTGCACCAATGATCAGTATGAAGCACACAGAACAGTTGTGTAAGTTGAAGTTATCTTAACAGTAGAGGTATGAATGATCATTGCTGCAATAGCTGCGCCCTGTCTCCATCCGACCTTGTTTTTGGTGTTTTTATGCCAAGGTGTACTTGCTTTTTTTTTTTCATAGCTTTGCTCTTTCAGGGTGTGATGTGAGGTATTGCCAGCTGTACAAGGAGAAGTAGGGCAGTGGATGTTTACCAATGCCAGCATAGCTAGCTGAAGTTTTGTGAATAATTGTATGTCATTTGTATATCAAACTGATTTTGTACAGGTGGTTGTGTTGAAAAGGCACATTCTAATATAAGCAGTTCTACAAATAGTGGGTCCTACTGGACAGAAAAGAAATGCAATACAATCTGACGTACAAGTGTGATTGTTACAATATAGGTACTGGAAGAGACGAGGCTAATCTCAGTCCAGTTAACTTTGAAAAAATAGTCTACAATTACGTGGTTTAGGCCATAAAGATTGCATCTTGCAAATTTGATTGCAGCCACAGTGTCTAAAAACCAGGACTAGAAATCTTACTGTTGTCCTTGGTGAACTAATTCCTACCCTGGAAGAGTGGGAGTTTTTGAAATGATTTTATAGCTTCCAGATGCTGTAACTCATCGTTGAAAAGCTGTGCGTCTTGTGTGTGCTAGATTCTGGTACAGTTCCTAGTAAAGGGGATAGTGAGAACCAGAAGTCAGATGACCAGGTGTATGTGATCTTTTAATCCAGCACTGAAATGATGCTTTAATACTAGATGAGAGCAGTCTGTTTTTAAAACTTGACAAAGAAGGACCACTCGCCTGCATCTTGCCTTGCTCTATTAAGTGAACTAATGAACAGTAATTCTTTAGATCAGTCAGGAAAATTTAGTGAGGTTGGCGAAGTACTGATCTGATAATCTTCACATTCTTCACTGATGGGTTCGGTTCCGAGCCCTCGGAACGGAGTTGGCCTAATACCAAGCTCATGTACACACAAAAAAAAAAACTCCCGAGCTAAGCTGCTACCAACAATGCCCTTCTCCCAGTTACCTCAGATCTTGTTTGCCGTGCAGCCATATAGCAGCGTATCACCGAGCTCTCCAGTTGAGTCATATTTTTATAAAAATTTACTGTATTTTGAAATTTTTTCTAAGCTTTTTCTACCCTATTTCTAGATCTAGCTCTACCCTCTGGGTATTTCTCATACCATCGTTGGTAAGATGCTGAATGAGAGAAAAAAAGCTTGTTTTGAAAGGCCTACTATCCTCACCTTTCTCAGAGGCCCTTTGTCAGAGGTTTCAACCCCTCCATTGAAGGACAAGAAACGTCCACATTCAGATTCTTCTTCACCAGCTGGTGATAAAAGGGTAAGTCTTACAAGCACAAGGCCCACAAGTCTTCTGTGGTGCATAAGATTGCTCTCTGCTCATACTATTCCGGTTCCGAGCTCTGCTCCAGTTGCCTTTGTGGACATGACTTCTACATTGGCACCGCCTTCGGCACAGACATCTGCGGTACTTCAACTACAGTAACTACAGCTCACTTTTTTTGTCCTTAGTAGCTTCTGCACCAACCTCACCCCTCACTGCACCGAATTCTGTTCAATGATCCCCTCTGAGCATAACTTCTACTGTTTCTTTGGTGCAGCGTCCTTTCTCAGCACAGTTAGTTCCCCTATTACCAGTTTCCAAGTTTGAATCTTCTGTGCCGACAATCCAAACACCACGGACCCAGTACTCCCCTTCTTTGGACCAGTTTTTAGGCCAGGCTTGTAGCCCTTTTCTGGACTGGCCTGACTCTCCTTCTGGAGTGTTTGTAAGGTCCACCAGGAGTCTGTCTGAATTGGATGTGGTGCGCCTGTTGGATCAGCTATTGGATGTGGTGCGCCTGTTGGATCAGCTGTTGACAGCCAGAGGGATTACAAATTTTTTCCAAAAACCCATCCCACTTCAGGATTTGGGTCTATTGCTCCCAGGACTCCCACTTATTATTCTCCCTCGGATCCTTCGGCTCTGAGGCCCATAGTTCCAATGTCCTTGGTGGGTACCCCTTCCTTGGCGCCGACAGTGACTCTGAAGCGTCAAGGCCTCCCCTTTGTGTTTCGGTTCCTACAGAGCCATCCCTTAGTCAATCTCATGGTTGGTGGTGGTGGAACTAGGTTCCAAGTTTCTGTTCAGTCCTCTGATCGGGGGGTATCACCTGCCCAGATTGAGGTTCTGTCCCCAGGAATGGGCCACATGGAGCGGGGTGTGACCTCTGTTCCGGGCTCCCATTCCTCTTCGGGCGGGCCAGCTTTCCGGGTGATGGAGAGGGTGTTTGCTTCTGGAAGTGCCCCTTGTGCATCGGATCTTCCCCCTGCTCCCTCTGAGCTACAGCTACCCCGGGCCATCTCCCCAGGACACCAAGAGCACAAACCTCAGGAAACCCCTGTCCAGGGTAATCTCCCTTAAGAGTCTTCAGATTCCCCACTGAAGAAACCCCTCTGAAGAGAGCTTGTAAGAGGAAACACCTTGACTCCCCAGAAGAGTCCCTCACTGAGGATATGTATTACGGTGATGGGGAAGGGCCCCACTGTCACCCCCTGACTGTCTTCTCCTGAGACATCCTGGAAATATTGAAGCAGAGGGGTGACTGGAAGCCCTCCAATCCTTCTCTACCTTCTACTTCTTGGGTGACCCCACCTACCGATAAGTTAGTCCAGCTCCATCGTGCAGCATGTATGGAAGGACCCTGACTCTCTTGAGGTCATTCCTCTGAGACGAGACAAGATTTTTCCCACCAGAGGAGCAGCCCCCACTGGTCTAGGATTGCCAGTAGATGTCCTTCATGGATGCATCTGCAGTCATAACAACTGGGTTGTCCTGTCGTCAGGCAGCCTTTCAGTCGGCCGGATTCCAAAGTCCGGGTCCGGCTTCGGCTGATGTCGCACTTCACCCGACGTCATCTCTGTTGGTCTTCGGGTATAAAGGCATCAGCCGACGCCATTTTCTCCAGTCTTTCTTGCCGCGTGGCGCCCGAAGCAGAAGCTGTTCGCAAGTGCCGGTCGGTCGGATCCAGAGATTACTTCTACCGAATACTACTTCGAAGACTTCTAAAGCTAAGTACCCCGTTGGGGACTCTTTCTTGCCTCAGCCGATGTCAGAAAAAGTTAATAATTGTTTAACCTGTGGGAAACAAATACCTCATAAGGATTTCCACTCTTACTGTCTGCCTTGTGCTGTGGTAGCTGTCCACCCACCCAACAGAGTCCCAGACAGACTAGAGAAGCATTTTTGCTTCAGCGACCTTTGCAGTCAGGTCTCTGAATTACTTGTCACATTTTACGAGGCTCCAAAGGGATCTCCTCTCTGAACTTTCTGGAGCCCTCGTGGGTCAAGTTTCTGACTGGGCACGCAACAAAGTTTCTTTGAGTCCATCTCATCCATGAGGTTGCTGTCCCATGCAACCGAAGGGCGGCTAGAGCTGCGAGTACAGGAGTAATGCCACGCTTGGATGCACATCTGTGACCTCGCGTACTCTGTCCTCCTTTTTGAATGCCCCTATCAAACTGACCACTCTGTTCAGTTCTAAAGTGAAGGACACATTGGCCAGGTGCGAACAAGACAGGAAGACCTTGGCTGCCGTTGGCCTACGTTTTTCCAAACCGCAGCGTTCCTTTTCCAGGAACCAGAGGAGTGGGAAGATATGGCAATACACATGGTGAGGATTCCCCCAGATGCACAGGGGGTTCCAGTGGTGGATGACACCCCTTTAGGGGCAGAGGGGGTCCCCGAAATCAAGACTCCAGGGATTCTTTCTCCAGACTATCTTGTCAGCACTCCTGAAGCATTGCCCAATTGCTTTCCTCTGGAAGCAGTCTGGGCTTGTTTTTCTGTGCACCAAACTGCCTGGCACTTAATTACAAACTATCGGTGGGTGCAGAGAATTTCCAGTGGCTATTGCATCCCTCTAATATCTTGCCCAAAACCTTCAAAGTACCTTCCCTATGTTCCACCCAGTCAAAGGGAAGAGGTGGCTTCAGAGATCAGAAAGCTGTCAAAGTCCTCCAACCAGTCCCCCCAGACCAGTGCAGATCAGGTTTCTACTTGAGATTCTTTTTGGTGCCAAAAAAGACTGGGGACTGGAGACCCATTTTTGGATCTCGGCCAACTAAAGTCAGTGGTTCAGACCAAATTCCGCATGGTCACTACAGTCCATTCTCTCCTTTCTTCGGTGGGATGTTTGGATGTGCTCGATAGACCTCCAGGATGTGCATTCACGTCAAAATGGACAAGTGCTCCCAAGAGTCTCCTTCGCTTCCGGCTAGGAGCCAGTCATTACCAGTTCAGAGTCCTGCCATTCGGTCTCTCTACTGCCCCCAGAGTGTTCACGAAATGCCTAGCAGTCGTAACAGCTCATCTGAGACTTCAGTGATTCCAAGTGTTTCCATATTTAGACTATTGGCTCCTCTCTACCCCACCAAGTGCATACTGATCATGGCCCTCCGCTACACCCTCTCACTGCCAGAGTTTCTAGGCATCCGTCTATTGGGATAAGTCCAATCTTCATCCTACCCAACAGTTGGAATTTATAGGAACAGTTTTCAGTACTCTAACAAGCCAGGTTTCTGCCCCACCTCACAGGCTTCAGAGGTTAAGATCACAAGTGCAAGTAATACTCTGTCAAAGGAAGGTGTCCGCAAGAGAAGTTCTACAGGCTTTGGGGTCTGGCAGCAGCCATCCCAATTGTCATCCTGGCAAGATTGCATGCAAGACTGTTAAATGGCTCCTTTTGTCCCACTGAGTAGCAAATCGTCATCCTCCAAACTCACATGTCCTCATTACCAATTCCTGCAAGCAAGATCTTTGGTGGATGAGGGCAGATGAAATTCTTTGGTGTCACCCCTTTCAGACTCCTCAACCCAATGCCACAGTGACCACGGATGCTTCCTTGATAGGGTAGGGGGCCACTTTCAGGAAGACAGTCCAAGGCACGTGGTCCAGCTTGGAGGCCAACTTGCATATCAACATTCTGGAGTTGAGGGTGGTGCTGTTGGTGTTGCAGGCATTTCATCCGCTCCTTTCATCGGGAAGTATTGCAATCCAGTCAGACAATGTCAGTAGTCTGGTACATAAACAAGGAGGGACCAAATCCTACCCCCTGTCGAGAGGGACCAAATCCTACCGCCTGTCGAGAGGCCATGAGAATTTGGCACTGGGCGATAGCTTCCAACTGCTTTCTTATAGTGACTTGTATCCCGGGAAGCTCCAACGTAATTGTGGACAGACTGAGCAGATGCATCTTCCTTCCACACGAGTGGTGTCTCAACCCGACCGTGACTGCAGAAATTTTCAGCCGTTCGGGCCAGCCTTGCTGCGATCTTTTCACTTCCCCTTCAAACAAATGCAGCAGCTTCTTTGCCCTTTTCCCCCCAGAAGGGGAGTTACAGAGAGGCACTTTGACTCATGATTGGCGCACGGGTCTCCTCTATGCTTATTCTGCAATTCCTTTGATACCCCCTATTCTTAAAAAAAAAAAAAAAAAAAAAAAAAAAAGGCAATTCGGTTGAGATGCAAAGTGATCCCCATTCCCCCATTTTGGCCTCAGTGTGGTTCCCCTCACCTATTACAACATTCATGGATCCATGGATCCTGGACACTCATCAGGACCTAATCTCACCCCCAAGGGTTGACTCCCCCAAATTTGTCCACTCAAGCTGACAGCTTGGTTTCTCAACTTCTGTTAGTCACCAGGCAGGAAACCCTCACCCGTTAGATATTCTGGCCTCCCATAAACCATCCACCAGAAAACTCTACAGAGATAAGTGGAAAAGGTTCACTCTTTGGTCTAATGATCTATGCTAGACCCCTTTTCAACTCTTGCGTTTTGTTGTATTTCAGTACCTTTCTGAGTTTGACAAGGGAGCATCAGCTTCTACTATTGGAGTCCACTTGGCAGCTATCTCCAATTTTCATAACTGTTTAGAAGGCATTCCTCTGGTCTCCACCCACATTTGGCATTCCTCTGGTCTCCACCCACATTTGCAAGACCTTTCTCAAAGGAGTTTTCCATAGCAGACCCCCAGTCAAGTGGCCTGTAGAGACATGGAATCTCTCTGGTATTGCAGTCTCTCTCTCTACCCCTTTTAAGCCTGCTGCAAAAGCCTTAAATTTCTACCATGGAAATCCCTACAGGGGTCACATCAGCTAGATGGATATCTTCTGTGTTAACCAGTCTATTGAGCTTCCACTGTTTTTTCACAAATTATTCCAATAAAGAGGAATACTGTCTACATTCATTGGATGTACATTGACAATTACGTTTCTACTTGGACAGGACTAAATCTTTCTGCAAGTCTGATCAACTTTTCATCTCTTTACTCTGGCGAATGAATATCAACCTGTTAATGTCAAAGCTCATTCTAGAGCTATTGCAACTTCTGTTGCCTTACACTCCAGAACAGCCATCTGGGCTAAACCTCATACTTTCATCAAACATTATAAATTGGACTTTGTCTCCAGGGGAAGAGCTGCCTTTGGCCCAATGGTTCTCAGGAATGTTCTTCCGTAAGGGCCACCCAGGTTTTTCCAGTAGCTTGGGATTCTGTCCCATCAGTGATGAATGGGAAGAATTAACATCAGATAAAGTTGTCATCATAATGATGTTCGTGTTTCACTGTTAGTCATTACAAATGGGTTATCCTGCTGGCAGGCTACCCGCAGTCTGCCGGAGTTCCAAAGTCTGGGTCTGGCGTCGGCTGCTGTCGCCTCCTCCCTGACATCCGTGCGTCAGGGGTATAAAAGATGCAGCCAACGCCATTTTCTTCAGTCATTCTTGCCACGCGGTGCCCAAAGCAAAAGCAATTCAAGTGCCGGTTGGCCGACTCCTAAGATTTTCAAATTCGAATTTCAGATCCGAAGTCTTCATTAAAGCCAAGTACCCCATTGGGGAAACCTTTTTCTTGCTCCAGTCCGATGTCAAAGTTAATTTTATTTCTTTTGGGAAGCAAATACCTCATAAGGATTTTCATTCTTACTGTATTCCTTGCCTAGGCCCTGACCACGACGTTGCTAGTTGTCTGTTTTGTGATAGATTTAACCAACGCACTAAGCGTCGGTACGATTTTGCATTTCATTATTTTGGCAGAAGATTTAACTATATAATGTCGTCTGAGCAACAGACTACCAGAGTTTATAAAGAGCACAAAGAAAAGGACAGGCACCAGAGGTCAAAAACAGACTAGGCTTCCGCTAGGCCTGTCGCCGGTTCTCAGTGAGGCGCTTTCGCAGCCCCTGACGCCCGCTACCTCAGAGCCACAGGCTGCTTCTGACTCCCATGTGGAGCAGACTAGGCCGCTGGAAACGCAAGGTGTTGGGCACTCGGAAACTATATTCCCTCAGATGGGTCCAGAGCCGCTGAGCAGGCATCTGCTTCAGAGGGTGTTTTCAGGCCTAAACAGTTGTATGTAAAGCCATCTTCAGCTTCAAAGGCAAAGACTAAAGCAGCTCTAAAGACAAACAAGTACAGCTTTTTCCTGGACAGGCCTCCATGCCTAAACAGATGCTTAAAATGGCAGAAGACCTAATTACTTTGATAAGGTTTCCCATCCCCCTCTTGATAAGAGGCCTAGGCAAGAGATAGAATATGAATCTTCAGATCAGGTTTCCATTTCTTCTGATTCCTCTTCTGAACAGGAATATTCCCTTCCTCCCTATGAGGATTCTGATGCTGAAGAATCTGTCCCTTCAGCCTCACCTCCTGAGGATTATTCTTTTGGGGAGATCCTGCATACCATGACGGAGAATTTCCATTGGGAGAGCCAAGATTACTCAGAATCCAAGTAAAGGCTCAGACTTCCTTTTATTACCCCAGCACAGGCCCCTTGTTATGTCTCCTGTTTTAGACATTGTAGATGTATTTTCAGAGTCCGGTCTGTCTCCTGTCTCTTTACCACCAGCTCCTGTTAAGCCAGACATAGATATACTACAGGGTTCCGGATTCTCAAATTTCTTTACAAAAACCCTGCTGCTGACCCAGAAACAATTTCTCAGGGTCCCAAGGGGGTCAAGGCTTCCACTGTGTAAAAAAAAAAAAAACGAAAAAAAACCCTATCCCCTCTGTTAGAGATTCAAGGGCCCTGGACAGATGGGGGGGAAAAGATTTATACTTCTGCTACCTTGGCTGTAAGAGCTTTAAATTGTCAGTTTCATGTGCTTAAATATCAGCAATATCTTATGTCGCTGCTTAAACAGAAAATGTTGACAAATTCAGAATGTGCAGAAAACAAAGAAGTGCAGGATTTATTGCATGCAGCTGAACAAGTGGGAAAGCATACTTTGCAATGTGGTTTTGATTCTCGAGGCCACCCGCAGGGCTGCGGTTAGGTTCTGTCATTAGGAGGCATGCTTGGTTAAAAACAGACTCTGTCCGATCATTTTGTGGAGACCCTGGGCGCATGAGAGCCAAAGAAGAGGGTGCAAGGTGGAGTGATTGGTCGTGCTTATAAATTATAGGTTCTAGGTATCTTCTGCATGACTGATTGGGACATGCAGCCTCTTTTCCTTAAAGTCACAAGCCAAGCCTTCTTGCCCAGCATGGGCAGAAGCTCCTGCAGAGTTAACATTTTGAATTTTGGAATATCCAGGAATGTGTTTAGGATAGACAGGTCCAGTATTGGCCTCCAGGCTTTGTCCTTTCTGGGTACCAAGAATATCCTCGAGTAAAATCCTTGTCCCTGCTCTTGCTTAAAGCAAAGCTATTAGATACTCCATTACAACATGATACTTTGTTTGGTGTTAAAGCAGAAGAGGCGTTGAAGAAAATGGAGGACATAGCTAAATCTATGCAAACTCAGTAAAGGATTTCTTACAGGTACAGCCTCCCAGATTTAGCAGGAACTGGCCTACAAAGAATTGGCCCTTTCCAGTGTCAGACAGGCCACAGAGGCAGATAGACGCCCCAGAGGCAGATCAAAGCCCCAAGGCTCATACAGGCCTAAACAATGGGGTGCTTCTACCTCCAAAAGCAGAGGAAAAATCAGCCATACAGGAAACTGTCTCAATGACTTCCCCTGCCAGTACCAAGCACTTATCTTCTGGCAGCTCCTTGGGGGGGGGGGGGGGACTAGCACTTTTTTCACAAAATTGGCACATGATCACCCAGGACAAATGGGTCTTAAATATCTTATCTCAAGGCTACAGGTTCCACTTTCACACTCTGCCAAGGCCAAACTGTATGCCAGACCTGCCACACACTGAATGGGCAGAGGCACAAAAACAAGTTTCATCCCTCATGGACATAGGCCATTCAGCAGGTACTACAGCAAGAGCAGGGACAAGGATGTTAGAAAGGACAAAGCCTGGAGGCCAATACTGGACCTGTCTATCCTAAACACATTCCTGGATATTCCAAAATTCAAAATGTTAACTCTGCAGGAGCTTCTGCCCATGCTGGGCAAGAAGGCTTGTGACTTTGAGGCATACCTGCATGTCCCAATCAGTCATGCAGAAGATACTATAGCTGTCTCAAAATTCTCTGCACTGCCCTAGGGTCTCCACAAAATGCTTGGCACCAGTAATTGCATTTTGCAGACAGAGGAATACAAATATATCCTTACTTGGACGACTGCCTTATTCAAGCAGAGAACAAGGACATCCTACTACAGCATCTGGCATTTGTAAAAACATTACTAACAGGTCTAGGAGAGAGATTCCTGGGTGCAAGCTTAAATACAACTGCCCAGATGGCTTATCTCACGCCAGACAAACAGACAGCTGACTACTTATTTCAAAATGTTGGCAACAAAGACCCAGTTATCTGAAAAAACTTCTGCAGGCTTTGGGCTTCATGGCATCCTGCATACTGCTAATTCCATATGCAAGACTGCATTGGTATCTGAAAAGTGTCTGGACTCACCATTGCCACAGCCTGGAAACAATTACCCTCATTCCCTGCCTGCAGCAAGAGTTTCGATGGTGGGCAAAAGCCTGTCACCTCAACACAGGACAGCCATTCACCTTACCCACAGCCAGGCAGACATTGACAACAGATTATGCCTGGGGGGCCCATATGGCAGGAAGATGTATTCAGGGCACATGGTCTGCAAGTCAAATGCATCTACATATCAAGCAAAAATATGCTAGCTGTTCAGAATGCCCTGACAGCCTTCAAGGATCAACTTCATCCAGGACAACTACTGATAGACGGACAATACTACAGTCATGTGGTACATAAGCAGGGCCTACCCCTCTGCAGACTAGCCATGAACTTGTGGGACACAGCACTGACTTACCAAGTACATCTGCAAGCACAATTCCTGCCAGGAAGGATAAATACTCTGGCAGATGAGCAAAGCAGAAACCTAATGGATCCCCACGAGTGGAAATTGGATCCACAAGTCTTCATAAGGGACTGGGGATGCCCGGAAATCTATTTGCCTCCCCTCACAACTGCCAACTACAGAGATTCTGCTCTATCTTTCAGCTGGAAAAACCTAAGTATATGCCTTTCCTCCTCTGCGCCTCCTCCCCAAGGTACTCCTCAAGGTCAGACAAGAGAAGCCAAAAATGATACTGATTGCCCCCGACTGGACATGCCAGCACTGGTACCCAATCCTAAAGAGCTTGTCTCAATGCCCAGCTTGGACATTACCTCAAATTCCTCACTTATTGACCCAACAAGACAGATACTGCACAGCCAACTCTGGACCTTAAACCTGGAATGTAGCCATTTCTCTAAAGCAGTGATGGATGTTACTTTGAAAATCTTGTGCAGAAAACCAGGCACTAGGTATTGACACGACTGTTCCAAATATTCCTCAGATTTTGCAATACTTAACTAAGATGCTGGATGAAGGCTTTTCCTTTGACTCAATTAAAATTCATGCCTCTGCCATTTCAGCTCATTACAATACAGAACCACCTATTTTTTCTCATCCATTGCTAAGGCAGTACCTCAGAGGGGCCAAAAACATAAGACCTCCAAGGAGAGCGCCAATACCTGCTTGGGACCTCAACTGTGCCTTTGAAAAATTCACACTGCCTCCGTTTGAGCCAGCATCTGCAGCCAATATAAAATTCTTATCCTGGAAAACAGCTCTGCTTCTAGCAATAACCTCTGCTAGAAGAGTCTGTTACAGGCACTCATGGCTGTGGAACCTTTTGTCATTTTCCATCCTGGCAGGGTTTCTTTAAGGACAAACCCTACATTTATGCCTAAGGTAGTGTCCAGCGTGGCCCTTAACCAAACAATTTGTCTACCTTTTACCCAAACCCATAGAATAAGGGCGAGAGACTTCTGCATTCTTTAGACATTCACAGGCAGCTACGCTTCTACTTGGACAGAACCAAAGCTTTCAGAAAGACTGAACAACTTCTACTGGCATATGCTGCAGGAACACAAGGAAAGCCCATCTCAAAACAGACTATTTCAAAGTGGATAGGCCACTGCATTCGTTTCTGCTATTCACAGCATGGCAAATCAGTGCCTAAGGGCATTAGGCCACATTCAACCAGAGCAGCAGCCTTCCTTGGTGGAGTACCAACCAAAGACATCTTTGAGGCTGCAACTTGGAGTTCACTGCCTACTTTTACAACGCACTGTCACTTAACTCTCTACTCTAAATCCAAGGCAGGCTTTGCCACTGCAGTTCTGCGGGGCCTGATAGCCTCTCCTAATCCTATTTAGCCAGCCTCTCCTAATCCTATTTAGCCAGTCTCCCAACCTTCGCTTTGGGATTCAACCCAATTGTAATGACTGCAACAGTGAAATATGATGAACATAGTACAGTTGTGTACCTACCATAAATGTAGATGTTGGTGTATTCACTGTTGCAGTCCAGGTTACCCTCCCACCATCCCCCTTTTCCTTGCTGGGACTAATCTGTACTTCTCTATTCTATACAATCTATGTGGTGTATTTGCTTGTAGATGAAGGAAAAGTTGTTGTGTATGCATGCTTATCGGCATAATTTAGCCTACCTTTTTAGGGGTACCTGACATCTGGGGCAAGAAAAACTGAAGAAAATGGCGTCAGCTGCATCTTTTGTACCCCTGGCGCACTGACGTCAGGGAGGAGGCGACAGCAGCTGACGCCAGACCCAGACTTTGGAACTCTGGCTGACTGCGGGTAACCTGCCAGCAGGATAACCCAATTGTAATGACTGCAACAGTGAATACACTTTAACATCTACATTTATGGTAGGTACACAACTGTACTTTCATCTGTGTTAATCATCTTCCATTCATCACACCCCACCCTCAATCCCCCACCAAAGGCTCCTGGTGGATCTTATGGGTCCTTGTGGTGCTTCAGGATTTCTGCACAAAAATGGCCTCTGCTTTTTCTTCTATATGTTGCATGCAAACTCTATTGGAGGTAACTGGGAGAAGGGCATTGTGGGTAGCAGCTTAGCGTGAGTTTTTTGGTGTAGGCGAGCTTGATATGTCGACTCTTTTCCGAGGGATTGGAACCGAACCCATTGGTGATGGAAGACTGTCAACACTGATGGAACGTTATGGTAAGACATAACCTTCTGTGAGTCTCTCCATCTGTTATTTTTGACATTTCCTGTGATTGAAACTCTGGTTTGTTGTAAATGATCTGTATTTTCATGTTCTCTCTAAATATTGTCATTGTGGCTGGTCTTGGAGAGAATATTTTAACCTTTGGGAGTGCTTGTGTTTGACACTGGCTGCTCCTGAAAGCCTTGCTGCATTGATCAAACACTGTCATTTGTATTGGTATTAATTTTTCTCAATATAATTGGGTACTCTCGTAAGAGCCTTATAGTAGCTGGCTTTGGGGTGGTGATCTTCGTGTTTCACTGTTGCAGTCATTACATTTGGATTATCTGCTTACAGGTAGCCCTCAGTCGGCCTGATTAACAAAGTCTTGGGTCCTGTGTCGGTTGCTGTCCCTTCTTCCATGACGTCCGGGGTATAAAACATGCAGCAGACACCATTAAATCAGTCCTAAAGCAGATGCAGTTCGCAACTGCTGGTCGGCAGACTCCTGAAATTTTCAGTTTCAGAACCAAAGTCTTCAAACAAAGTTAAGTACTCCGTTGGGGGAAAACTTTTTCTTGCTCCTTACCGGTGTCAGAAAGTTAATAACCGCATTACTTGTGGAAAGCAAATACTTCAAAGATTTTCATTTGTGCTGTATTCCTTGCCTAGGCCCTGACCATGACTTACCTTGCTGTCAGTTTTGTGCTTTAATCAGCGCACTATCAGTCATCTGTATATTTTTGCCTCTAAATATTTTGGTTCTCTGTTCAATTATCCAGAAATGTCAGTAAGCCATCAGACTACTGGGATTCAGAAAAATGCAAGGATAAAGAAAGAGGCTGCCGAGGTCCAAAACTGATGACTATGCTTCTAAGTCTGTCGCCAGTTCGCCGGTACTCAGTGAGGCATTTGCAGCCCCTGATACCTGCTACTTCTGATTCGCAGGCCTCTGAGACCCATTCAGAGTCCGGTATGCCTCGTGATGCTTCAGCTATGGAACCCGCGGGGGTCTTTACCTTGGATGGGTCCAGAGCTGCTGTGCAGGCATCTGCTTCTGAGGGTGTATTCAGGCTTACGGACTTGCATATTAAATCAACGCCTCTGCCTTTACTTGGGCCTAAATCTCTATCTGTCTAAAAAACAGAAGCCCAGGCCACATGCTCAGGCCTCTATGCCTAAAAAATAAGTGGCTGAAGATCTAATGAAGACTAATCAGGGGTAGCCAACCCCCCTTCTAAGAGGCCTTGGACTGAAGTTGATTATGAATCTTCTGATCAGGATTCTGTTTTTTTCTGATTTTTCTGATCTGGATTTGCCCTTAACTACTTATGAAGATTCTGATGCAGAGAACTCTATTCCCTCTGCTTCCCCTCCTGAGGATTTTTTCTTTTGGGGAAACCTTAATACTCTTAAGGGAGCATTTCCACTGGGAAAGCCAGGATTTTTCTCATTCAAAAAAAGAGGCTTAAGGATTTCCTTCTCCTATCTCAGCATAGGCTTTTAGCTATTCCTCCTGTACTAGACATTGTTGATGCTTTTTCGGAATCTAGTTTGGCCCCTGAATTCCCTGCCTCCTGCTCCCAGAAAACCTGACAGATATTACAGGGCCCCTGAGTCCCACAAGTTCCTTTTCCAAACTCCTATTGCCGATTATTTCACAGGGGCCCAAGGGCATTAAGGCTTCTACTGCTAAAAATACTACCCCTTCTGATAGACTCCAGGGCGCTGGATAGATTGGGTAAGAAGGTTTATACTTCTGCACCCTTGGCCGTTAGGGCTTTAAACTACCAGATGTCCTTCAAGGATGCATCTGCAGTCATCACATATGGGTTGTCCTGCCTCGGGCAGCCCTTCAGTCAGCCGGATTCCAAAGTCTGGGTTCGGCGTCGGCTGATGTCGCCCCTTCCCCGACATCAGAGCGCCTGGGGTATAAAAGCATCAGCCGACGCCATCTTCCCCAGTCTTTCTTGCCGCGTGGTGCCCGAAGCAGAAGCAGTTCGCAAGTGCCGGTTGGCTAGCTCCTGTAATTCAGCTAAACCGAAGACTTCAAAAGCAAAGTACCCCGTTGGGGACTCTTTCTTGCCTCAGCCGATGTCAGATAAAATTAATAATTGCTTAACTTGTGGGAAACAAATACCTCATAAGGATTTCCACTCTTACTGCCTACCTTGCCTAGGCCCAGACCACGACGTCTCGGCCTGTTCCGCCTGTGCTTCCTTCAACCGACGCACTCTATAAGACGTCTGTCGGAGTTCGCAGAGGAATTTTTGGGGCTAGTTTTGCTTACAAAAATGCCGTCAGACTCAGACTTCACATTTAATGCAGAAACGGAAGGACAAGGACTGACAAGCGGTCCGCAGTTTCGGCTGAAACCACGGCCAGGCCTACCGCGAGTGTCTCTCGGCTGAAAGAGTCCTTGGTACTAACGTCCACCGAAACCGTACAACCGACAACCTCTGCCCCGGAGGCCACTACTGCGTCTATTGTTGAATCTCCTTTGGAATCTGGTGTCCAGGAACCTCCCGACACCATTCCCTTAGACAAAACTACACCAGCACGTGGTGCAGCCAGGCCTCCTGCATCCATGTCTATTAAGGCATTCTCTAGGGCTAAAGCTGCTAAACACTCAGAATCTATGCCTCCCAGGGTTATCCCTCAGGGACCCACTACAGGTTCTCAGATCCTTAATCCAGCAGAGGACCTTATTTCATTAATTAGAGGCTCTCAGCCTCATCCGGACAGGGGCTGTCAACCTCCTACAGAAAAAAGGCCCAGGGTTGAGCCCTCTGATCCCCTCTCCTCAGATGAGGCCTCTGATGGCTCTCCTCTCTCGGACTACCAGGAGGAGGCTTTTCTGGCCTACGAGGATTCAGATGCTGAGGAATCTATCCCTTGGGCCTCCCCTCCTGAAGAACTGTCTTTTGGGGAAACTCTGCACACTGAGGGAGCATTTCCAATGGCAGGGCCAGGAATTTTCTGATTCCAGGAAGAGATTAAGGACCTTCTTGCATTTGCCTCAGCATAGACCTTTGGCTATTCCCCCTGTTTTGAATGTCATTGATGATGTGTACTCTGAATCTAGCACAACCCCTGACACTCTCCCTCCGGCTCCTGCCAAACCCGATAGGTACTACAGGGTCCCGGAATCGCATCTTTTCTTTTACAAGGCCCACTCGCTATCTCCCAGGGCCCTAAAGGGGTTGCAGCTGTCACTACAAAAAATCCACTCCCCTCTGAAAGGGAGTCCAGGGCTTTAGAGTGATGGGGTAAAAAAGTGTATACTTTTGCTACCCTTTCTATGAGGGCTTTAAACTGTCAATTTCATATGATACAGTACCAAGAATATTTGTTAGATGAATTGCATAAAAAGTTGTCTTCTGAACCCCTAGATCGCAAATCACTTCAGGATCTGGTACATAACTCTCAACAGGTTAGCAACCATTTCTTGGAGTGTGATTATGATGCATTGGAAGCTTCCTGTAGGTCAGCTATGACAGGCGCAGTCATACGTAGGCATGCTTGCCTGAAGGAACAATCTCTGCCAGACCATGTTAAAGCAAAGCTTCTGGATGCTCCACTGGAAAAGCAAAAGTTATTTGGCTCCACTGCTCAGGAGGTCTTAAAGAAATTTGAAGAAAAGGCAAAATCTGTACAAACAGTCAAAGATTTTATGCAAGTCCAACCACCAAGATTCAGCAGAAATTGGCCTTCCAAGAACTGGTCCTTTCCAGACACAGATTTCAGAGAGGCAAGAACAGGCGTGCCAGAGGTAGAGGGCAAGCTAGAGGCTCCTACAAAGGATGTCAATGGCAGCATCCCAACCAGAGAGGTAGTGCAGGGCCTACAACTGCTGCACAAGGACCGACTCAATTACTTTGACACCGCCAACCAGGGCTCAATTGGAAGCACCTTTGGGCGGAAAGCTTTCCTTATTCAGAAAATTGGCACATTATTCCAAGGGACAAATGGACACTACAAATGGACAAAGGATATAGGTTCCATTTCCACACATTACCGAAAAGAAAAGGCATGCCAGACCTGCAACCAAATCAAAGGGCAGAGGCTTTGAAACAAATCTCCAACTTAATGAAAATGAAAGCAATAGAAAAGGTTCCTCTCGCAGAACAAGGTCAAGGATTTTATTCCAGACTCTTCCTTGTTCCAAGAAAAGAAAAGCAATGGAGGCCTATTCTCGACTTGTCCACACTAAATACTTATCTCATTGTGCCAAAATTCAAAATGCTGACTCTACAGCAACTCCTTCCCATGCTGGGCAAGGGGTCTTGGCTGGTAACTCTGGACCTCAAGGAGGCATACCTGTATGTCCCTATCAGACAAAGCTGCAGAAGACACCTCAGATTTCTTGCAGGTTCAGAGCATTATCAATTCTCAGCATTGCCCTTTGGCTTATCTACTGCGCCCAGAGTATTCACGAAATGCCTGGCATCAGTAATTGCACACTGCAGACTTCAGGGGATGCAAATATACCTGTATCTGGACGACTGCCTTATACAAGCAGACAGCCACCAAATTTTGGTAAATCACTTTATGCCATCTATCTTCTCCAGGCCTTGGGATATACAGTCAACATTCACAAGTCAAGACTTGTACCATCCCAAAGAATAACTTTTCTGGGTGCGGATCGAGACACAACCGCCCAAATGGCTTTCCTCACAGAAGAAAAACAAAACCAACTACCGGATTACTTCAAAAACCTGTCAAGACAAACTCAGCTGACTGAAACGAAAAATCCTGCAGGCCCTGGGTTACATGGCTTCTTGCATTCTTCTGATTCCTCAAGCAAGGCTACATATGAGGAAACTCCAATGGTACCTAAGGAGTTTATGGACTCAGCACAGTCACAGCTTGGAAACTTATTCCACTCATCCCATGCCTTCAAAGGGAATTTCTGTGGTGGGCTCAAGCAAGCCAGTCAAACGGGTTTGCCCTTCAGCAAACCAATAGCTAGCCAAACCATTACAACGGACGCTTCAGACCACGGATGGGGAGCGCACATGGAAGGAAGATGCATTCAAGGACTATGGTCACAAAAAGAGCTACGCATGCACATAAACCAAAAGGAAATGCTGGCAGTGATGCATGCAATCGAGGCCTTCAAGTTATTTCTACATCAAGGCCACCTGCTAATAAGGACAGACAACACTACAGTTATGTGGTACATAAACAAGCAAGGAGGCACCCATTCCTACCCTCTTTGCAGACTGGCAATGAAATCTATGGGAACTTTCCCTGACTCTCAAAATACAGTTGCAATCCCAGTTTGTACCAGGAAAGGACAATATACTGGCGGACAGCTTAAGCAGGAACATCATGGATGCACACGAATGGATGCTGCACCCAGACATCTTCCATCAGATAACACAATCATGGGGGAGACCGGACATAGACCTCTTTGCCTCCCCACACAATTAGCTGGACAAATTCTGCACAAGGACATACCACCCACAAGCATGGAAAGTGGACGCTCTCTCTTTCAGCTGGAGAGCTCTAACAGTGTATGTATTCCCACCTCTTTCATTAATGACCAAGGTCTTACTGAAGATCAGGGCAGAGCAGCCAAGAGTGATTCTGATGGCTCCAGACTGGCCAAGACAGCACTGGTACCCATTGCTAAAGAGCATGTCACGGAGAAAACCATGGCTTCTGCCACAATGGCCGCTTCTCCTGACACAGCACAATTACAAAACTCTGCATTCCTACCTGAAAACATTACAGCTAGCTGCCTGGAAAATACCTTGACTCACCACCAGGATAAGCTATCCGAGAGTGAAGGATATCATCATGGAAGCTCGCAGGCCTTCCACACGAAGGGCATACTCAGCAAAATGGAAAAGATTTCACACCTGGAACACCTCAAAGGGCCTAGATGCAACAGTTATGAACATGGTGCATATCCTGGAATATTTAGCAGAAATGCTCCACAAAGGCCTGTCTTACTCCATTAAAATTCATGCTTCAGCAATTTCAGCAGAGTACAATACTGATCCACCTATCTTCTCTCATCCTCTGCTAAGACAGTTTCTAAGAGGAATTAAAAACATCAATCCTCCAAGGAAACCACCACTGCCTACTTGGGACCTTAACTTCGTGTTGGAAAAACTAAGACTGCCTCCCTTTGAACCAGCAGCATCTGCAGAACTACAGTTCCTCTCTTGGAAGAATGCCTTCCTGCTGGCCATAACCTCAGCAAGAAGAGTATCTGAGTTACAGGCCCTCATGGCAGTACAGCCATTTCTGATCTTTCATCAAGACAGAGTCTCATTGAGAACCAATCCTTCATTTATGCCTAAGGTGGTATCTAGGGTCTCATTAAACCAAGCTATTCACCCGCCTACCTTCTTTCCAAATCCACAAAACAAAGGGGAAAAGCTTCTGCACACCCTGGACATATAGACAGTTGCGCTACTACTTGGACAGAACAAAAAATTACAGAAAAACTGACCAGTTGTTTGTAGCATATGCTGCTGGTGCACAAGGAAAAGCAATTTCAAAACAGACAATTTCAAAATGGATAGGGAATTGCATTCGTTTCTGTTACTCCTTTCATGGAAAAACTGTGCCAGCTAACATTAGACCTCATTCGACCAGAGCCACAGCCACATCCACAGCCTTCTTAAGAGGGGGTGGCTACCAAGGACATTTTAGAAGCTGCTACATGGAGCTCCGTGCATACATTTTCTAAGCATTACAACTTACCTTTATATTCCAGATCCAGGGCAGGCTTTGCTACGGCAGTCCTGCAGGGCATTTTAGCTACACCATCCTTTACATCCTCCACCCCCAGATTGGCTATGGTATTCTACCCATATGTCATGACTGCAGATGCATCCTTGAAGGACATAGTACAGTTTTGTACCTACCATAAATGTAGATGTCCGATAGGTATGCATCTGCAGTCAGGTTTACCCTCCCTCCTTCCCCTCTGTAGTATTTCTTGGGTACTTTCCCCTCTCATAGCTAGCTGGGGGACTTTCCCCTCTCATAGCTAGCTGGGGGACTTTCCCCTCTCATAGCTAGCTGGGGGACTTTCCCCTCATAGCTAGCTGGGGACTTCCTCTCTCATAGCTAGCTGGGGACTTTCCCTCATAGCTAGCTGGGGACTTTCCCTCTCATAGCTAGCTGGGGGACTTTCCCCTCTCATAGCTAGCTGGGGGACTTTCCCCTCTCATAGCTAGCTGGGGGACTTTCCCCTCTCATAGCTAGCTGGGGGACTTTCCCCTCTCATAGCTAGCTGGGGGACTTTCCCCTCTCATAGCTAGCTGGGGGACTTTCCCCTCTCATAGCTAGCTGGGGGACTTTCCCCTCTCATAGCTAGCTGGGGGACTTTCCCCTCTCATAGCTAGCTGGGGTTATCTATTATGGTGTATTTGTTTTTATATATGTATATATTTTTGTGCATGTTTGGAATTTATTGCATTTCTCCAAATTTAGCCTTCCTTAGAGGGCACCTGGCATCTGGGGCAAGAAACTGAGGAAGATGGCGTTGGCTGACACTTTTATACCCCAGGCGCTCTGACGTCGGGAAAGGGGCGACATCAGCCGATGCCGGACCCAGACTTTGGTATCCGGCCGACCCAAGGGCTGCCTGAGGCAGGACAAACCCATATGTGATGACTGCAGATGCATACCTATCGGACATCTACATTTATGGTAGATACAAAACTGTAGTTTTCATATGTTAAAGTATCAGCAATGTGTTATTGGACTGCTTAAACAGAAAATTTTGATTCCTGACTGTGTGGAAAATAAAGAATTACAGGATTTAATGCATTCTGCTGAGCAAGTTGGAAAACATACTTTGCAATGTGGTTTTGATTCATTAGAGGCCTCTTGCAGTGCTGCTGTTACTGGGTCTGTGCTCAGAAGGCATGTTTGGCTTAAGGAGCAATCTTTGCATGATCATGTTAAAGCTAAATTGTTGGATGCTCCTTTAAATCAGGACCGCCTGTTTGGCAACAAGGCTGAGGAAGTTATTAAAAAGATGGAAGATGAAGCTTAAATCTATGCAAACTGTTAAATTTTTTTACAAGTTCAGCCTCCTAGATTTAGTAGGCACTGGCCCTCTAAGAATTGGTCCTTTCCAGCCCCTTCCAGGTCTTCTCAAGCCAAAACCAGACACGGCAAAAACCCCAGGTTTCAGTCCCAGAGGACTCTCATAACTAAGCAGTGGGGGGCCTCCACTTCCAAATCAGGGAATAATAACCCCCCCCCCTATGGTAAACTGCCTCAATGACTTCCTTTTAAAATTTCCAAGCACTTAACTGACGGGTTTACAACACTTTTTCCCCCCAACTTTGGGGGGAAAGATTGCTCTTTGTGCAAAGACTTGAACTCATTACCCAGGACAAATGGGTTTTAAATAGTGTCCCAGGGATACAGATTTCACTTCCACATGTTACCAACACCAAGTGGGTGGCCGGACCTACCCCCAAATCAGTGGGCAGAGGCCCAAAAACAAGTACTTCCTCTCTCAAGCATGGGGGCTATTCAGCTGGTACCAGAAGAGGAAAACGGACAAGGTTTCTACTCTACTTTTACTGGTACCCAGGAAAGACAATTCATGGCGTCCTATCCTGGACCTGTCTACTCTAAACACTTTTTTGGAGATTCCGAAATTCAAGATGCTGACTCTTCAAATTACTTCCAATGCTAGGCAAAGATGCCTGGTTGGCAACACTAGATTTAAAAGAAGCATAACTTCACATCCCAATCAGGGAATCTTGTAGAAGATACCTATGCTTCAAAGCAGTCTACACACAGTTGGTTCTCTGCACTGCCCTTTGGCTTATCTACTTGTGCCCAGGGTATTCACAAAGTGCCTAGCTCCAGTTATTGCATTTTGCAGGCAAAGAAATATTCAAATATACCCATACCTGGACGATTGTCTAATTCAGGCAGCAAGCCAGGGCATGCTTTTGAATCATCTGGCCTTTGTAAAAAGGGTTCTAACTTGTCTGGGGTACACCATAAATGAAAAGAAATCACACCTGGTACTCTGTCAGCAAATTATATTCCTGGGAACAGCTTACCTCACGCCAGAAAAGCAAATTCATTTGACAGCCTACTTCAAACAAGTGCCCACAAAAACACTGCTATCTGCAAGACAACTACTGCAAACCTTTGGGTTCATGGCCTCCTGCATTATTCTAATTCCATATGCAAGACTGCATATGAGGAAACTACAGTGGTATCTGAAAAGCCTATGGTGTCCACATTCTCAAGACCTAGAAACAATGATTCCTATCATTATCTTGCCTACGCCTAGAGTTCCTTTGGTGGGCAGAGGCCTGCCACCAAAACAAGAGGCTACCTTTCACACCACCCCCGCTGCCCAAACCCAAACAGATGCATCAGACTATGCATTGGTGGGCTCACCTGGCAGGGAAGTGCATTCAGGGCAAATGGCACCAAAGTCAAATGCAACTGCACATCAATCAAAACAAATGTTAGCTGTACAGAATGCTCGGACAGCCTTCAAGGACCGCATTCTTCCAGGACGACTAATGGTAAAGACTGACAACACCACTGTTATTTACCACTTATGTGGTACATAAACGAGCAGGGGGTACACATTCTTAACCCCTCTGCAGACTAGCCATGGCATTGTGGAGCACGGCCTTGAGCTACCAAGTGCACCTACAAGCTCATATCCTGCCAGGAAAATTAAATGCACTAGCAGACTGACAGCAGAAACCTCATGGACCCACACGAGTGGAAACTGGAACCAAGGATTTTCAACTTGTTGACAAGCAAATGGGAGAGCCCAGATATAGACCTGTTTGCATCTCCCCAGAACCACCAATTTGACAAATGTTGCACAAGGACTCCCCATATACAAGCCTGGAAAGTGGATGCTCTGTCCTTCAGCTGGAAAAACCTATCAGTCTGTGCCTTCTCCCTCTGCCTCTGCTCTCCAACGTACTACTAAAAATCAAACCGGATAAACCAAGGATGATTTTGATTGCTCCAGACTGGCCTCGCCAACACTGGTACCCCCTCCTGCGTAGTGTCACTTATCTCCATAGGACCTGCCTCGGACTCCTTCCTTGCTGTCTCAGCAGGAGAACCAGATTCTGCACACTCGGCTTCTAACACTGAAACTTGCAGCCTGGCTAATCTCTCCTTTACAATCCCTCAGCAAACCTGTGGTGGGATATCATTTTAGAGGCAAGGAGGCCTAGTACTAGAAAATCTTATGCTGAAAATGGAAAAGATTCTGTGCCTGGAATTAATCTCAAGGGATGAGCACAGCAGTGCCCAATTTACCTCAGATTTTGCAATACTTAACTGAGTTGCTTCACAAGGGCCTGTCTTTTTCCTCCATTAAAATCCACGCCTCAGCCATTTCAGCTAATTATAACAGAGAACCTTCCCTTTTCTCTCATCCACTGCTCAAGCAGTTCCTCAGAGGGGCCAGAAATTTGATCACCCAGGAGAGCTCCAATCACATCCTGGGACCTTAACTTTGTCTTGGAGAAACTCACTCTACCTCCGAGCCAGCTCCTACTGCAGACTTAAAATTACTTTCCTGGAAAACAGCTTTCCTTTTAGCAATTACTTCAGCTAGAAGGGTTATCTGAATTACAGGCCCTTATGGCAGTGGAGCCTTTCATCATCTTTCATTCGGACAGGATGTCCCTCAGAACCAATCCATCCTTCAAGCCCAAGGTGGTATCCAGTGTGGCTTAGTCAGTTTGCTAATCTTTTCCAATCCACAGAATAAAGGGGAACAGACGCTGCATTCCTTAAATGTGCACAGACAACTTGGACGGGACTAAATCTCAAAGGAAATCTGAACTGGTGGCATTTGCTGCAGGGGCAGAGGGGAAGGTATTTCAAAGCAAACCATTTCTAAATGGATACGGCATTTGCATTAATTTCTGTATTAAGCACCATGGAAAACCTATCCCCCAGGGGATCAGACCTCACTCCACCAGGGCTGCATCTACCTCAACAGCCTTTCTCAGAGGCGTCCCTATCGGGGACATCCTAGAAGCTGCTACCTGGAGTTCTGTATATACTTTCACCAAGCATTATCATTTTCCAATTTTCTATAAATCCAGAGCTGGCTTTGCCACTGCAGTCTTGCAGGGCCTTATAGCTGGCCCTAATGCTGTCCAAGTTCCTCCTCCCAACCATAGTTTTGGGAATCTACCAAAATATGACTGCAGCAGTGAAAGACAAAGAACATAGTACAGTTGTGTACACTTACCATAAATGTAGATCTTAGTGTATTCACTGTTGCATCCCTGGTTACCCTCCCTCCAGCTCCCTAACTACTTTAGGCTATATCTCTACTTTCCTTAAAGCTTAAAAGCCTTTTTGGTGTGTTTGCTTTTTTGTTAGAGGTATACTTTGTACTTTTATATTTGTTTCCCATTAGGAGGGCACCTGACATCTGGGGCAAGAAAAACTGATGTAATGGTGTCTGCTGCATGATTTATACACCTGACATCATGGAAGAAGGGACAGCAACCGACGCAGGACCCAAGAATTTAATCAGGCCGACAGAGCTACCTTCAAGCAGATAACCCAAATGTAATGACTGCAACAGTGAATACACTCTAACATCTACATTTATGGTAAGTGTATACAACTGTACTATGTCCTTCAAGGATGCATCTGCAGTCCTTACAAATGGGTTGTCCTATCGTCAGGCAGCCCTTCGGTCGGCCGGATTCCAAAGTCTGGGTCTGGCTTCGGCTGGTGTCGCACTTCACCCGACGTCATAGCTGCAGTTATTCGGGTATAAAGGCATCAGCCGACGCCATTTTCCCCAGTCTTTCTTGCCGTGGCCGCACCAAGCAGAAGCTGGTCAAGTGCCGGTCGGTCAGAACCAGAGATTACTACTACCGAATACTACTTCGAAGACTTCTAAAAAGCTAAGTACCCCGTTGGGGACTCTTTCTTGCCTCAGCCGATGTCAAAAAAAGTGAATAACTGTTTAACTTGTGGGAAACAAATACCTCATAAAGATTTCCACTCTTACTGCTTACCTTGCTTAGGCCCAGACCACGACGTAGCAGCTTGTCTAGCCTGTGCTTCTTTTAACCGACGGGCGCTTAGACGTCTGTCGGAATTTGCTGAGCAGTTTTTCGGCTCTGATTTTGCTTATATTATGCCGTCGGATCCTCCGACTTCACAAATATCCAAAAAACGCAAGGAAAAGGACCGACACTCGCGGTCCGCGGTTTCGGCCGAAACCGCGGTTAAGCCAACCGCGAGTGTCTTGGTTTCGGCTGAAACCGAGCAAGCGGTTCTTCAGCCGAAAACATGCCTTCTACCGAGGCTTCTTCTAACCTCGTGGAATCTGCTTCTGAAATCCAACCTGCTTTTGCGATTTCTCAGGAATTATCTGACACTATCCCCTTGGATACTTCTACTCCTGCACGTGGAGCTGCTAGGCCTCCTGCAGCCATGTCCATTAAGGCCTTTGCTAGGGCTAAAGCAGCTAAAGCTTCAAAAACTGCCTGTTAAGACCCCCTCTCACAGGCCCAGTTCCAGTTCCCAAATGCTTTCTTTGGCAGAGGATCTTATTTCTTTAATCCGGGGATCCCAACCTCATCCAGACAGGGCCTCTCATCCACCTCCAGAGAAGAGGCCTAGAGCAGAGCCCCCTGAGCCAGTGTCCACAGATGATTCCTCTGATGATTCAGATAATACAGACCCTCCAGAGGCTCCTTATTCCCCTTACGAAGACTCTGATGCTGAAGAGTCCATCCCTTCTGCCTCTCCACCTGAGGAATTTTCCTTTGGGGAAACCTTGCATGCCATGAGGGAACAATTTCAGTGGCAGGGCCAAGATTTTTCAGACTCCAGGAAAAGGCTTAGAACCTTTTTGCATTTACCACAACATAGGCCTTTTAGCTATACCTCTAGTTCTTTCTGTTGTAGATGATGCTTTTAATGATGCTTGTACTGCTCCTGATTCTTTACCTCCGGCCCCTGCTAAGCCCGATAGGTTCTACAGGGTCCCGGACACACATCACCATTTATACAAGGCTCCTTTTGCAGATCCCGAGACTATCTCCCAGGGACCTAAGGCTGTAGCATCTACCTCTGCTAAAAACCCCCTCCCCTCTGAAAGGGAATCCAGGTCCTTAGAGAGATGGGGTAAAAAAGTTTACACTTCTGCTACTCTGTCAGCTAGGGCCTTGAACTGTCAATTTCATATGATACAATATCAAGAATTTATGCTAGACCAGTTAACTAAAAAACTGTCCTCTGAACCTTTTGATAAGAAGCATGTTCAGGAAATGGTACATAACATTCAGCAAGTTAGTAACCATTCTTTAAAATGCGGCTATGATGCACTGGAGGCTTCCTTTAGATCAGCCATGACTGGCACAGTTATCAGAAGGCATGCATGGTTGAAAGAGCAGGCCTTACCGGACCATGTCAAACCAAAACTATTAGATGCTCCCATGGACAAGGCAATTTATTTGGTTCCCCTGCACAACAGGTACTGAAGAAGATGGAGAAGGCAAAATCTGTACAAACAGTGAAGGATTTCTTACAGGTCCAACCTCCAAGGTTTAGCAGGAATTGGCCCTCAAAATTGGTCCTTTCCAGACTCCTCTAAAGCACAGAGAGGCAGGAATAGACGGTCAAGAGGCAGAAACCAATCCAGGGGTGCCTACAGAGGACGCCAGTGGCAGGGTAACAACCAGCGAGCCACAGACGCAGCCACCACCACTGCAACAGGACAATCACAGTGACTTGGCTCTGGCACCGCCTACCAGGGAACAGCTAGAAGCACCCTTAGGCGGGAAGCTAGCTTTATTTTCAAAGAACTGGCATTACATCACAAGGGACAAGTGGATTTTGCAAACTATAGACCAAGGTTACAGGTTGCATTTCCATACTCTACCAGGGAAGAGAGGAATGCCAAACCTACCACCAACTCAAAAGGCAGAAGCTCTAAAACATCTCGGTTATTAAGGATGAGAGCTGTGGAAAGGTACCATCTATGGAACAAGGAAAGGGATTTTACTCCAGACTCTTCCTGGTACCAAGAAAAGAGAGCAAATGGAGGCCTATTCTCGACCTGTCCGCTTTAAACACATTTCTCATTGTTCCAAAATTCAAAATGCTGACTCTAAAGCAGCTTCTTCCCATGCTGGGCAAGGAGTCATGGCTGGTAACTCTAGATCTCAAGGAGGCATACCTGCACGTCCCCATACGACCAAATTGCAGAAGATACCTCAGATTTCTTGCAGGATCAGAGCATTATCAATTCTCAGCATTGCCCTTTGGCTTATCTACTGCGCCCAAAGTGTTCACGAAATGCCTGGCATCAGTAATTGCTCATTGCAGGCTTCAGGAAATCCAAATTTACCCCTACCTGGACGACTGCCTGATACAAGCGGACAACATAAACAAGCTAACAGAAGACTTACAAAGAGTCATTTACCTGCTACAAGCCCTGGGATATACAGTCAATATAAAAAAGTCAAGGCTGATACCATCCCAAAGAATAACCTTTTTGGGTGCAGAGCTGGACACATCAAAGCAAATGGCATTCCTAACTGTAGAAAAACAAGAGCAACTACCTCTCTACTTCTTGGCATTAACAAAGCAGAACCATCTAACAGCAAGAAAAGTACTGCAAGCCCTGGGCTTCATGGCATCCTGCATAATACTGGTACCTCATGCCAGACTGCATATGAGAAAGCTACAGTGGTACCTAAAGAATTTATGGTCTCAACACAAGCACAGCCTAGAAACCAAAATTCCAATAATCCCATGCCTGAAGCAAGAGTTCCTATGGTGGGCTCAGGCCTGCCAATCAAACACAGGATTGCTCTTCTACAGCATTCAACCAAGCCAAACCATCACGACGGACGCCTCGGACCTCGGTTGGGGGGCCCACATGCTGGACAAGTGCATACAAGGCTTATGGACTCAAGACCAGCTGCACCTGCACATAAATCTAAAGGAAATGCTGGCAGTAAAATTGGCAATCCGGACATTCAGACCATTTCTCCGAGAAGGTCAATTGATAAGGACAGACAACACCACAGTGATGTGGTACATCAACAAACAGGGAGGCACACATTCATACCCTCTATGCCGGGTGGCACTGGACCTATGGAATGTGGCTCTGAGCTACAACATTCAGTTACAAGCTATTTTTGTACCAGGAAAAGAAAACATTCTAGCAGACATATTAAGCAGGACTACCACGGATGCCCACGAATGGATGCTGCATCCGGACATCTTCAAGGCCATCACAAGAAGATGGGGACTCCCAGAAATAGACTTATTTGCATCCCCACACAATCACCAGCTAAAGAAATTCTGCACGAGGACGTACCATCCACTTGCTTGGAAGGTGGACTCCCTATCTTTCAGTTGGAAAAACCTGACAGCATATGCATTCCCACCACTTCCTTTGATGCACAAGGTGCTATTGAAGATCAAAGAGGACCGTCCAAGGATCATTCTGATAGCTCCAGACTGGCCAAGGCAACATTGGTACCCATTACTAAGGAGCATGTCTCGGGAACTAATATGGACACTACCCCTGGTTCCATTGCTGTTAACACAGAACAACTACAACATCCTGCATCCAAACCTGAAAACTCTGCAGCTGACTGCCTGGAACATCACATAAGATCAATTAACCCAAATTTTTCCCAAAGGGTTAAAGACATTATGCTTGAGGCTCGCAGACCCTCAACAAGAAAAAAATATGCAGCAAAATGGAAAAGATTTCTCATTTGGAGTACTGCAAAGGGGGAAGATGTGTCACTGGTAAACATAGCCAGCATCTTGGAATACTTGGCAGAGCTCTTCCACACAGGCCTGTCCTATTCTTCCATCAAGATACATGCATCAGCTATCTCAGCAGAATACAGCCTGGATCCTCCTGTATTCTCACACCCTCTGCTCAGGCAGTTTCTGAGAGGAATTAAAAATGTAAAACCTCCAAGGAAACCATTGCCAACATGGGACTTGAACTTTGTGCTAGAGAAATTGACACTTCCCCCTTTCGAACCAGCAGCAACAGCAGAATTACAATACTTATCATGGAAGACTGCTTTCCTGCTGGCAATCACTTCAGCAAGAAGGGTATCTGAACTACAGGCATTAATGGCAGTGCAGATCTTCCATCAAGATAGTGTCCATGAGAACAAATCCTACATTCATGCCTAAGGTGGTATCCAGAGTATCTTTAAATCAGGCTATCCACCTACCCACTTTCTTCCCCAACCCACAGAACAGGGGAGAAAGACTGTTGCATACCTTGGATGTGCATAGACAGTTACGCTACTACCTGGACAGAACCAAGAGCAATAGAAAAACTGACCAGCTACTGGTAGCATATGCAACAGGAAGGGAAGGAAAAGCAATTCCTATCTCCAAGTGGATAGGAAATTGCATTAGATTTTGTTACTCCTACCATGGAAAGAAAACTCCAGAGAACATCAGGCCTCACTCTACAAGGGCTACAGCCACTACCACAGCTTTCTTACGAGGAGTGGCTACCGAGGACATTATAGAGGCTGCTACTTGGACCTCCGTGCATACATTTGCCAAGCATTATAATTTACCTTTATACTCTAGATCCCGAGCAGGTTTTGCCACTGCTGTGTTGCAAGGGATCCTAACTACACCATAATCTTTTTTCCTCCTCCCCTAGTTTGGCTATGGTATTCTACCCATTTGTAAGGACTGCAGATGCATCCTTGAAGGAAGGACATAGTACAGTTTTGTACCTACCATAAATGTAGATGTCCGATAGGAATGCATCTGCAGTCAGGATTACCCACCCACCTTCCCCTCTGTTGTACTCCTAGGGTATTTGCCAATCTTATAGCTAGCTGGGGGGGATCTATTATGGTGTATTTGTTTGTATATATGTACATACATGCTTATTTTTTGTGTTTGCTCTCTACTATTTGGAATCATTGGCATTTATCCAAATTTAGCCTTCCAAGAGGGCACCTGGCATCTGGGGCAAGAAACAGAGGAAAATGGCGTCGGCTGATGCCTTTATACCCGAATAACTGCAGCTATGACGTCGGGTGAAGTGCGACACCAGCCGAAGCCAGACCCAGACTTTGGAATCCATCCGAAGGGCTGCCTGACGATAGGACAACCCATTTGTAAGGACTGCAGATGCATTCCTATCGGACATCTACATTTATGGTAGGTACAAAACTGTACTTTCTGGTGCCAGTGTCCCCCTTAGTCTAGGCAGAGGGGGCATAGCTGATAAATCTATGCCAGCCATGTCTGTTACTTTGAGCCAGGGACAGAGCACTGTCTGTGTCTTACTTTGAGCCAGGGACAGCGCGCTCTGTGGTACCCACTGTTAAAGAGCATGTCACGCACGAAACCATGGCCTCTTCCTCAATGGCCACTGCTCCTGACACAGCACAATTACAAAACTCTGCATTCCAACCTGAAAACCTTGCAACTAACAGCCTGGAAAATACCTTGATTCCTCCTCAGAATAGGCTATCCCAGAGAGTGAAGGATATTATCATGGAAGCTCGCCGGCCTTCCACAAGAAAGGCATATTCAGCAAAATGGAAAAGATTTCTCATTTGGAACACCACAAAGGGCCTAGATGTGACAGTGATGATCATGGCACGTATCCTGGAATACTTGGCAGAAATGTTCCACAATGGTCTGTCATACTCTTCCATTAAAATTCATGCTTCAGCAATTTCAGCAGAGTACAGTACTGATCCACCTGTCTTCTCACATCCTCTCCTAAGGCAGTTTCTAAGAGGGATTAAAAACATCAAGCCTCCAAGGACACCACTGTCTATTGGGACCCTAAACTTCGTGTTGGAAAAACTAACACTGCCTCTCTTTGAACCAGCAGCATCTGCAGAGCTACAGTTCTTGTCTTGGAAGACTGCCTTCCTTCTGGCCATAACCTCAGCAAGAAGAGTATCTGAGTTACAGGCCCTCATGGCAGTACAGCCTTTTACTATTTTTCATCAGGACAGTGTCTCATTGAGAACCAATCCTACATTTATGCCAAAGGTGGTATCCAGGGTCTCATTAAACCAAGATATTCATTTGCCTACCTTCTTTCCAAATCCACAAAACAAAGGGGAGAAACTTCTGCACACCCTGGACATACACAGTTGCGCTACTACTTGGACAGAACTAAAAGTTACAGAAAAACTGACCAGCTGTTGGTAGCATATGCTGCTAGTGCACAAGGAAAAGCAATTTCCAAACAATCTCAAAATGGATAGGGAATTGCATTCGATTTTGTTACTCCTTTCATGGAAAAACTGTGCCAGCTAACATTAGACCTCATTCCACGAAAGCCACAGCCACCTCCACAGCCTTCTTAAAAGGGGGGGCTCCCAAGGACATTTTAGAAGCTGCTACATGGAGCTCCGTGCATACATTTTCCAAGCATTACAATTTACCTTTATATTCCAGATCCAGAGCAGGCTTTGCTATGGCAGTCCTGCAGGGCATTTTAGCTACACCATACTATACATAGATCCTCCACCCCCAGATTGGCTATGGTATTCTACCCATATGTGATGACTGCAGATGCATCCTTGAAGGACATAGTACAGTTTTGTACCTACCATAAATGTAGATGGACGACAGGTATGCATCTGCAGTCAGGTTTTCCCTCCCTCCTTCCCCTCTGTGGTACTTCTTGGGTAATACTCCCTCTTATAGCTAGCTGGGGTTATCTATTATGGTGTATTTGTTTTTTATTACTGTGCATGTTTGGAATATTTTGCATTTCTCCAAATTTAGCCTTCCTTAGAGGGCACCTGGCATCTGGGGCAAGAAAAACTGAGGAAGATGGCGTTGGCTGACTCTTTTATACCCCAGGCACTCTGACGTCGGGGAAAGGGCGACACCAGCCGACGCCGGACCCAGACTTTGGAATCCGGCCGACCAAAGGGCTGCCTGAGGCAGGGCAACCCCATATGTGATGACTGCAGATGCATACCTATCGGACATCTACTTTTATGGTAGGTACAAAACTGTACTATGTTCATTGTGCATACAGCTGCAGTAATCACCGATGGGTTTTCTGCAGTCAGGCGGGTCCCCGATCGGCCGAATTCCAAAGTCTAGGTCCGGCGTCAGTTGTCGCTTTCTTTCCTGACGTCAGTGAGGCAGGGGTATATAAGACACAGCAGACGCAGTTTTCTTCAGTCTTTTTTGCCACGCGGTGCCCGAAGCAGAAGCAGTTCGCAAGTGCCGGTCGGCCAGCTCCTGAATTTACGAAAAATTGGAAACCGAAGTCGTCTTTAAAGCTAAGTACCCCATTGGGGAAACTTTTCTTGCCTCAGACCGAAGTCAGAAAAAGTTAACGATTGTGTTTCTTGTGGGAAGCAAATACCGCATAAGGATTTCCATTCCCTCTGCATACCTTGCTTAGGCCCAGACCACGACGTCTCTGGCTGTTGCTTTTGCGCTTCTTTCAATAAATGCACTATTAAACGTTGGGCAGAGTTCGCCCAACACCTTTTTGGTAAAGCCTTTGATTATAAAATGTCGTCTGAGACTCAGACTACCGTTTTGTCCAAAAAACGCAAGGACAAGGACCGACATGCGAGGTCTGCGGTCTCCACCGTCACCACGCCAAAACCGGCTACACGTGGTCCAGTTCTCAGCGAGACGCCTATGCAGTCCCTGACTACCGACAACACTTCTTTAGCGGTGTCTTCTGTAACAGAGACCGCAGGTACCTCGGCCCATACCCAGACTACAACCACCGAAGCCACTGAGCGTTGAGCCTCCTAATGTGGACAGGTCCACTTCCACCCATGGTGTCTTTAGACCCTCATCTTCCTTTTCCATACAGCCAGGCATCCCAAGAGGCCTGTTGCACAGGGCCCATCTCCAGACCCCATGCCTAAAAAGCAGATGCTTAAAATGGCTGAGGATTTAATTACTCTTATCAGGGGTTCCCAACCCCCTCCAGACAAGAGACCCAGAGTGGAGGAAGATTCTCCCTCTTCTGATCAGGGCTCCATTTTTTCAGAACATTCTGATGTAGAGGAACACTCTTACTCCCCTTTTGAAGACTCTGATGCAGAGCAGTCCATTTCTTCTGTATCTCCTCCAGAGGATTTTTCTTTTGGGGAAACCTTGCACACCTTGAGGGAACACTTCCATTGGGAAGGCCAAGACTTTTCTGATTCCAAGAAAAGACTTAGGGAATTTCTTTTGTTACCTCAACACAGACCTCTGGCAATACCTCCTGTCTTGGACATACTTGATGATGTTTATGCGGAGGCTTGCCTTAATCCGGATTCCCTGCCTCCTGCCCCAGTCAAGCCTGATGGGTACTACAGAGTTCCTAACTCCCACCAATTTCTTTACAAAAGCCATAATGCTGACCCTGAAACAATTTCTCAAGGCCCCAAGGGAATGAAGGCCTCTACTGCTAAGAATCCACTACCTTCCGAGAGAGAGTTAAGATCCTTAGGTGGGGAAAAAAGGTATATACCTCTGCCACCCTAGCCATGAGGGCCTTAAATTGTCAGTTTCATATGCTTAAATATCAGCAGTTTCTGTTATCACAATTAAGAAATAAAATGTCTCAACCTGAACAACCAGATTTGAAGGAGTTGCAGGATATGATGCATAGTGCAGAACAAGTGGGTAAACACACCTTACAATGTGGCTATGATGCCCTAGAGGCCTCAAGTAGAGCTGCTGTACAGCCATTCGTAGACATGCCTGGCTTAGGGAACAAATTTTGCCTGATCATGTGAAAGCTAAACTACTAGATGCTCCTTTACAAAAGGATGTGCTATTTGGTACTAATGCTGAGGAGGTACTACGGAAAATGGAAGAAAAAGCCAAATCTATGCAAACTGTCAAAGCTTTTCTACAGGTTCAACCACCACGTTTTAGCAGAAATTGGCCTTCTAAAAACTGGTCCTTTCCAGCCACGGACAAGCCCCAAAGAGGTAGATACAGGCGCACAAGGGGCAGAGGACAATCACAAGGATCATAGAGGCAGGCAGTGGCAAACTCCAACACCAAGAGGTGGCGAAGACAGTGCACAACAATATATGAAACAAACCCAATGACTTCCTCCTTTCCATGCCAAGCAAGTCTCAGCTGGCAGCACCCTTGGGAGGAAAGCTGGCATTATTTACAAGAAATTGTCATATTGTCAACAGACAAATGGATCCTGGACGTTATAAACAGAGGCTACAGATTTCATTTTCACACTTCCAAAAATGAGGCATGCCAAACCTGCCACACAATCAAAGGGCAGAGGCACAACTACAAATTTCAAAGCTCATAGACATGAAAGCTATTCAAGAGGTACCTACTCACAGACAAGGTCAAGGTTTTTATTCCAAACTATTTCTGGTACCAAGGAAAGGAACCGACTGGAGACCCATTTTGGACTTATCCATCCTAAACACATTCTTACTCGTACCAGAATTCAAGATGCTCACATTACCGCAGCTTCTTCCCATGCTGGGCAAGGAGTTTTGGCTGGTAACATTGGACCTCAAGGAGGCATACCTGCATGTCCAATCAGACAAAGCTGCAGAAGATACCTCAGATTTCTTGCAGGTTCAATTCACTATCAATTCTCTGCATTGCCCTTTGGCTTATCTACTGCACCCAGAGTATTCACGAAATGCCTGGCATCAGTAATTGCCTACTGCAGACTTCAAGGGATACAGATTTACCCTTATTTGGACGACTGCCTGATCCAAGCGGACAGCAAGCACATACTTCTGGAACATCTGGCTTCAGTGACACAGTTACTGAATTCCCTGGGATACACAGTCAACAAAGGGAAATCCAGGCTAACACCATCTCAGAAAATAACTTTCCTGGGTGCCAACTTGGACACAAACACCCAGATGGCCTATCTTACGCCCGAAAAACAGGGGCAACTAACTCAGTACTTCAAAATACTAGCAAATTGTACCAGGCTTATTGCAAGGAAAATCCTGCAGGCTCTGGGCTTCATGGCATCTTGCATTCTTTTAATCCCATGTGCAAAGTTGCATATGAGGAAACTTCAGTGGTACCCAAAAAAACCTATGGTCTCAACACAGCCACAGTTTGGAAACAAGAATACCAATAATTCCATGTTTGCAAAAGGAATTTCTATGGTGGGCCCAAGCATGTCAAACAAACACAGGTCTCCCATTCTGCAAGCCTCAAGCAAATAAAGTCATCACAACAGACACCTCAGATTACGCCTGGGGGGGGGGGGGCGCACATGACAGACAGGTGCATTCAGGGCAAATGGTCCCAAAAGGAAAAGCACCTTCACATCAATCAAAGAAATGCTAGCAGTGATAAATGCAATTACAGCTTTCAAGGACCTCCTGCATCCAGGACAGTTATTGATAACAGACAACACCACAGTAATGTGCTACATAAACAAACAAGGAGGAACACATTCATACCCCCTGTGCAGACTAGCCATGACACTTTGGAACTTGGCTCTGGAATGGCAAGTCGAACTTCAGGCACAGTACTTTCTAGGTTTGGAAAACACGCTGGCAGACAATCTAAGCAGAAATATGACAGATCCACACGAATGGAAGTTGCATCCTCAAGTGTTTACAAAGATAATCCAAGCGTGGGGGAGGCCAGACCTAGATCTCTTCGCCTCCCGCAGGAAACGTCAATTGGAAAAGTTCTGTTCAAGGACCTTTCATCCAAAGGCCTGGAGAGTGGGTGCCCTTTCATTCAGTTGGACAGCATGGACAGTTTACGCTTTTCCACCTCTGCCTCTTCTGCCCAAGGTACTCTTGAAAGCAAGAGCAGACAGACCAAAGATGATACTGATTGCTCCAGACTGGCCCAGACAACACTGGTAACCACTCCTGAGGAGCCTAACACATACTCCTCCCTGGTCCCTACCTCTGATGCCTCTTCTGCTGACTCGGCACAGCTACAAAACTCTTCAGTCAGCTGAAAACACTCAATCTCGCTGCATGGAAAATTCCTTAACACCACAACAGACCTTACTCCCCAAAGAGGTGCAGGATGTCATTTTGGAGGCCAGAAGACCATCTACTAGAAAGGCTTACTCCGCAAAATGGAAACTGTTTTGCTCTTGGAATGAGAAAAAAGGCCAGGACCCTAGAAAACTGAATTTGCCTCTGGTATTACAGTATCTAGCTGAGCTGCTGAACAGTGGACTTTTATTTTCCTCCATAAAAATCCATGCCTTAGCCATTTCTGCAGAATTCAACACTGATCCACCCTTATTCTCTCACCCACTCTTAAGACAGTTCCTCAGAGGGGCTAAGAATATAAGACCACCAAGGAAACAACCAATGCCAGCCTGGGATCTAAATTACATTCTAGAAAAATTAACATTGCCTCCCTTTGAACCAGCTGCCTCAACAGATTTGCAATATTTGTCTTTGAAAACAGCCTTCCTTCTGGCCATTACCTCGGCTCGTAAGGTTTTGGAACTACAAGCCCTCATGGCTGTGCAGCCCTTTCGCATCTTCCATCAGGACAGGGTTTCCCTTCGAACCAACCCGTCATTTATGCCTAAAGTGGTATCCAGGGTAGCTTTAAATCAAGCCATACACTTGCCTACCTTTTACCCCAATCCTCAAGACAAAGGGGAAAGGCTGCTACACTCCTTAGACATCCATAGATAGCTACGTTATTATTTGGACAGAACAAAGCCTTTCAGGAAATCAGAACAACTTTTTGTGTCCTATGCTGTAGGAGCTCAAGGGAAGCCAGTTACCAAACAGAAAATTTCAAAATGGATAGGCCACTGCATACAGTTTTGTTACTCCTATAATGGAAAATCTGTCCCTACAGGCATCGGATCCCACTCCACCAAGGCCACAGCTACCTCTACAGCCTTCCTCAGAGGAGTTCCTACGAAAGATATTTTGGAGGCAGCCACTTGGAGTTCTGTACATACCTTCACAAAACACTACCACCTGCCTTTATATTCCAAAACTAGAGCAGGCTTTGCCACTGCTGTGTTGCAGGGCATTCTGGCTCATCCCAGTTCCACCTAGTGCCTACTACCCTGTGCGTAGCTTTGGGATTCTACCCATCTGTGATTACTGCAGCTGTATGCACGATGAACGTAGTACAGTTTTGCACCTGCCATAAATGTAGATGTTAGAGTGCTAATACGGCTGCAGTACAGTTTTCCCTCCCTCCTTCCCCTCTTGGTAAAGGCCTAGTGCCTAACCCCTCTTCATACAACCTGATTGGGTTATCCTTCTATGGTATATTTGCTTGCAACTACTGATTTTTGATTATATTGCATTGTATGTATATAAATATAATTTATGTATTGCCTTCCTTCTGGGGGCACCTGACATCTGGGGCAAGAAAGACTGAAGAAAATTGTGTCGGCTGTGTATTGTATACCCCTGCCTCACTGACGTCAGGAAAGAAAGTGACAACAACCAACACCGGACCTAGACTTTGGAATTCGGCCGACCGAGGACCCCCCGACTGCAGAAAACCCATCTGTGATTACTGCAGCTGTATTAGCACTCTAACATCCACATTTATGGTAGGTACAAAACTGTACCTTTTAGACATTGTGGATGATGTTTTCTTAGAATCTAGTCTAAATCCGGATTCTCTGCCTCCTGCTCCAGCCAAACCAAATAGATACTATAGAGTGCCTGACTTGCACAAATTCTTATACAAAAGCCCTGTTGCTGATCCAGAGACAATCTCCCAGGGTCCCAAAGGGGCTAAGGCTTCTATGGCTAAAAATCCAGTACCCTCTGAAAGGGACTCTAGAGCACTAGATAGGTGGGGGAAGGTGGTTTACACCTCAGCTACTCTAGCTATGAGAGCACTAAATTGTCAATTTCACATGCTTAAATACCAGCAATACCTAATGTCTCAAGTAAAACAAAAGATGGGCACGCAACCGTAACGGTCTGAATTCAAGGAAATGCAGGATCTGTTGCATGCAGCTGAACAGGTGGACAAACATACTTTACAATGTGGTTTTGATGCCTTGGAAGCTTCCTCTAGAGCAGCTGTTACTGGTTCTGTTATACGTAGGCATGCTTGGTTAAAGGAACAATCTCTGCCTGATCATGTTAAAGCAAAGTTACTAGATGCACCCTTACAGCAGGATGCCTTATTTGGGGTTAAAGCATAGGAGGTTTTAAAGAAAATGGAGGATAAGGCAAAAATCTGTGCAGACTGTCAAAGATTTCTTACGGGTACAGCCCCCACACTTCAGCAGAAATTGGCCAGCAAAAAATCTGTCCTTTCCAGCTTCTGACAGACCACAGAGGGGTAAATACAGGTGACCAAGGGGCAGAGGACAAGCACAAATTCCTTACAAACCTCGCCAATGGGGCACTGCAACACAGAAGGGAGGAGAAGACAGGTCCCAAACTACTAGAAGGCCAACACAATGACTTAAACCTCAAACTGCCAAGCAAAACTCTCTTGGCAGCTCCCTTGGGAGGAAAATTAGCACTTTTTGCAGACAACTGGCGCATCGTCACAAAGGACAAATGGGTCCTAGACATTCTCACAAGGGTACAGATTCCATTTCCACACCTTGCCAAGGATAAAAGGAATGCCAAACCTGCCACAAAATCAATGGGCAGAGGCACAAACAAATTACAGCTCTCATGGACATGAGAGCCATTCATCTGGTACCTACACAGGAGCAAGGCCAAGGATTTTACTCAAGGCTCTTTTTAGTCCCCAGAAAGGACAATGCTTGGAGACCCATTCTGGACCTTTCAATTTTAAACACCTTCCTGCAAGTACCCAAATTCAAGAGGCTAACACTACAGCAGCTTCTTCCCATGTTGGGCAAGAAAGCTTGGCTAGTAACGTTGGACCTCAAGGAGGCATACCTGCCTCCTTATCAGACAAATTTGCAGAAGATACCTCCCTTTCATTGCAGGTTCAACCCATTACCAACTCTCTGCACTGCCCTTTGGCTTATCTACTGCGCCCAGGGTCTTCACAAAATGCCTGGCACCAGTAATTGCATACTGCAGACAGAGAGGAATTCAAATATACCCATACCTGGACGACTACCTCATCCAAGCAGAAAGCAAGGACATTCTCTTACAACACCTGGCTTTTGTAAAACGCCTTCTAAGTTGCCTAGGGTACACAGTAAAAGAAAAAAAATCAAACTAGTGCCCTCACAAAATGACATTCCCGAGTGCCATTTTGAATACAACTGCCCAGATGGCTTATCTGACGCCAGACAAACTACAATTAACTCAATACTTCAGAACAATGGCAACAAAGACCTAACTCCCTGCAAGAAAAATTCTGCAGGCCTTGGACTTCATGGCATCTTGCATACTAATACCATTTGCAAAACTGCATATGAGGAAATTACAATGGTACCTAAAAAGCGTATGGACTCAACACAGCCACAGCTTGGAAACAATGATACCTCTCATTCCCTGCCTTCAGCAGGAATTTCTGTGGTGGTCACAGGCATGTCACCTCAACAAGGGTCAGCCTTCCACCTTACCCCCAGCCAGGCAAACTGACAACAGATGCATCGGACTATGCCTGAGGGCACACATGGCAGGGCGGTGTGTTCAAGGCATATGGACTGCAGATCAAAGGAATCTGCACATCAATCGAAAAAGAAATGCTAGTTGTACAGAATGCTCTGACAGCCTTCAAGGACCTCTTACATCCAGGACAGCTTATAAAGACAGACAACACCACAGTAATGAGGTACATAAACAAGGGGGTACACACTTCTACCCTCTATGTAGACAAGCAATGACCTTGTGGAACACAGCACTGGCTTACCAAGTTCATTACAAGCTTAGTTCCTGCCAGGAAAAAAGAACACATTGACAGACGACCCAAGCAGAAACATCATGGATCCCCACGAGTGGAAACTGGATCCACAAGTATTTGCAGTGATGACTCAAAAAGGGGGCTCCCAGCCATAGACCTGTTTGCCATCCCCCAAATCTATCAGCTAACAAAATTTTGCACAAGGACTTTTCACCATCAAGCTTGTAAAGTGGACACACTCTCATTCAGTTGGAAAATGCTGACAGTATATGCCTTCCCTCCATTACCCCTTCTCACAAAGGTGTTGCTGAAAGTCAGGATGGAGACCCCGAGTGATACTCATTGCCCCAGAATGGCCACGCCAGCACTGGTACCCACTATTAAGGAATATGGCCCAGGGCCCACCATGGATTCTACCACAAATTACTCATCTGCTCACACAGCAAGACAGTCAGATTCTACACAGCCAGCTCAAAACCTTAAACTTGGCTGCATGGCAGATCACCTAAGCACCCAGCCAGCTCCTCTCTCACAAGCTGTTATGGATGTTATTCTGGAGGCCAGGAGACCCAGCACTAGGAAAGCCTACTCAGACAAATGGAAAAGGTTTTGCGCCTGGAACCAAGCTAAAGGCCAAAATACCCTTCAGCCTGACTTACCTCAGATTCTGCAATATTTAACTGAGATGTTACACACAGGGCTTTTTTTCATCTATCAAAATCCACGCCTCAGCTATTTCAGCTCACTACAACACTGATCCTCCCTTATTTTCACATCCTCTCCTAAGGCAGTTTCTCAGAGGGGCCAAAAACATTAGGCCTCCCAGGAGAGCACCAACACCTACTTGGGACCTCAACTTTGTTCTGGAAAAACTTGCGCTTCCTCCTTTTGAGCCAGCTTTCTCAGCTGACTTAAAGTTTATATCATGGAAGACTGCCTTCCTAGCAATTACTTCAGCGAGAAGAGTTTCAGAGCTTCAGACACTAATGGCAGTAGAGCCTTTCCTCATTTTTCATCAAGACAGAGTTTCTCTACGAACTAATCCCTCCTTTATGCCTAAGGTGGTATCCAGTGTGGCTCTAAATCAAACCATCCATTTACCCACCTTCTTTCCAAATCCACAGAACAAAGGAGAAAGACTCCTGCATTCCTTGGACATTCACAGGCAGCTACGTTACTACTTGGATAAAACTAAGGTTTTCAGAAAATCTGACCAGCGTTTTGTATCCTGTGCTACAGCATCACAAGGAAAGGCTGTCTCAAAACAGACCATTTCCAAATGGATAGGACATTGCATATGTTTTTGCTACACCCACCATGGAAAACCAGTTCCCGCTAGCATAAGGCCCCATTCTACCAGGGCAGCAGCTACATCTACAGCCTTTCTCAGGGGGGTGCCAACCTAGGATATTCTGTAAGCTGCAACTTGGAGTTCAGTACACACCTTCACCAAACATTACCACTTACCACTTTACTCTAAGACTAGAGCTGGCTTCGCCACTGCAGTTTTGCAGGGCCTTCTAGCCTCCTCTAACCCTGTTTGACTCCACCTTCCATCCTTAGCTTTGGGATTCTACCCAAGTGTGATGACTGCAGCAGGGTAGCACGATGAACATAGTACAGTTTTGTACCTACCATAAATGTAGATGTAAGTGTATACCCTGCTGCAGTCCAGGTTACCCTCCCTCCATCCCCTCTGACCTAACTAAAACCTTTAAAAACCTTAAAATCTGTTACAACCTTTGTGGTGTATTTGCTTCTAGCTGGAGGAATATTTTGTTTATGCTAACCTCCTTTTTATTGGTACTATCTACTGACCATTTGGGGGGACACCTGACATCTGGGGCAAGAAAAACTGAAGAAAATGGCGTCTGATGCCTCTCTTATACCTCTGGCGCTCTGACGTCAGGGAAGAAGTGACAGCAACGAACGCCGGACCAAGAATTTGGAATTCGGACAGACTGCGGGACCGCCTGACAGCAGTATAACCCAAGTGTGATGACTGCAGCAAGGTATACACTCTAACATCTACATTTATGGTAAGTACAAAACTGTACTTTCTACAGGGCCTCATAGCCACTCCAAACTCTATTTAGGCCCAGCCACCCAACCGCAGCTTTGGGATTCTACCCAAGTGTAATGACTGCAACAGTGAAACATGAACCTAGTACAGTTGTGTACCTACCATAAATGTAGATGTTAGTGTGTTCACTGTTGCAGTCCAGGTTACCCTCACACCATCCCCCTTTCTTTGCTGGGACTTAGCCTAGTATGAACCTATGAACCTATCTGCCCGAGGGCATTTACAAGCCTAGCCCATCGTTTTGTGCTTACGCCACCCCTTTAGGATGGGGAACTATACCCATTATTTTGCTGTGCCTCTGTCGAGCAGTGACACTGAGGTAATCCCTGGGGTATATCTGCGATCTCCCATCCATTGGTCAAGATTTCTCTTGAACAAGGCCAGCGAGGTGCTCTGCCTCACATATACCGGGATTTTGTTCCACAGCATAGGGAGTCTTTGGGTGATGAATCTATCCCTCCAGCACGTCCTATTAATAGCCGTGTCGAGGTTTAAGTCTCCCGCCCTTGTGGCTCTGATGGATCTAGATTTTTTGAGGTGAAGCATATTCATCAAATCTGGGTTTGACATGGCCTTGTATGTTAGGCAAAGGTCACCTCTGAGCAAGCGGTAAGCGACTGAATAGAGCTGGAGTTCTTTCAGTCGGGCAGCATAGGACAGATTTTTGAGACCCTTTATCCTTTTGGTGAGGAACTTTAGTGGCCTCTCCAGCTGCTGCAAGTGTCGGGTCAGATACATTCCGAATGGGGCATTGTACTCAATCATTGGTCTGAGTGATGAGTAAAGGGAGACTATGACCTCCCTTGATCTAGATGAGAATCCCTTCATGATAAGGTGGGCAATGTAGAAGGTCTTCCTAACTACTTTAGCTACATGGGTGTCAAATGACAGACTACTATCAACCTGGGTCCCCAGGTACCTGATAACTTCTGTGCTCAGTGGATTGCCACCTATTTGGTAGCTAGGGGTAACCTTGTTTTCCCGAAGGGTATGACTATGCATTTTTTGGCATTTAACTTTAGGCCATGGCTCTGGCACCAGTTATCCGTTTCTGTGAGACCCTTCTGAAGGATATCTGTGTCAGATGTGTTTTCTACTATGGCGCCCAGTTTGCAGTCATCTGCAAACTTTGTCAGCCATAACCCTCCTGTGTTTGCTTGTACTTCGGAAAAGTAGATGCCAAACAAGAGTGGGCCCAGGACTGAAACCTGTGGGACACCACTTGTGACAGGCTTTGAGTCTGACATGGCGCCAGCAACTCTGACCCTGTGGGTTCTGTCACTCAGCCAGTTTGCAACCCATCTTGTGATGTATGGGTTAACATTTAAGCTGATGAGTTTTTCAATGATACCAGTGGGGTATTGTATCAAGGCCTTCGCCAGATCGAGGTAGGCTGTATGGACTGCCTTTCCCTCATCAATGGCTTTGGTGACTGTTTCGAAAAAGTCAACCAAGTTTAAAAGGCATGATCTGCCTTTGACAAAGCCAAACTGGGTTGGATCCAAAGTCTGCAAATTCCCTATGTCTTTATTTATGAGGTCCATTATGATCCTCTCCATGGCTTTGCAGGTAAGGCTTGTCATGGGCCGGTAATTTCCAGGGTCGGTGGAGGCACCGCCTTTGTGAAGTGGGACCACAGTTGCAGTGCGCCACTCCCTGGGTACGTATCCAGAGGTAAGACTTTGATTAAACAGCTGTCCTAGCTGTGGGTTTAATTCCTCATTGAGTTCGTGGAGCACACAGCCGGGGACACCATCGGGTCCCATGGATGCTGTGTTTTTTGCTTTGGAGAGAGCAGTTCTCACTTGGGTGTTGGAGATGTTTGGGGGGCTGCAATCGTTTGGTATAGATCTCTCCTTTTGGGGCGGGGGGGGGGAGTTTGCACTGAACCTGTCAGCCAGTATGTTGGCAATGTCTGTAGGATCAGTAATCTTCACATTATTTTGAACTAGTTCTGAGCATATCTGGGAGTTTCCTCCCAGGTTCCTAACATAGCTAAAAGAAGGCCTTATGATTGTCTTTTGAGTCTTTAGCTATTTTTCTCTCAATTTGCTTTGGATGATTTTATGAGAGCTCTTAGTTTTTTACTTATAGTGATCAAGGGTGTCTTACCTTTTAAGGATTTTTGCTCTATCTTGTAGTAGCTTCCTCCTGACTTATCTGTACCTCTCTATTCTATACAACTTATGTGGTGTATTTGCTTGTAGATGAAGATTATGTGCATGCTTTTTTAAGATCATAATAATTGCAGCCTACCCTTTTGGGGGCACCTGACATCTGGGGCAAGAAAAACTGAAGAAAATGGCGTCTGCTGCATCTTTTATACCCCTGGCGCACTGATATCAGGGAAGAGGCGACAGCAGCCGACGCCAGACCAGGACTTGGGTTATCCTGCTGGCAGGCTATCCGCAGTCGGCCAGAATTCCAAAGTGTAATGACTGCAACAGTGAATACACTCTTAACATCTACACTTATGGTAGATACACAACTGTACTTTTCCTCCAGGTCTACCAGGAGTTTGCTCCCTTCAGACATGGACCAGATTATGAGGAGCTTCCTCAAAGCCCAAGTTGAACTTACCATCCCCTATCGACTTGCTGAGGGGCTCTTCAACCCACATTCGAACACCTCTCTTCCCGTTCAAACCCCCCACCCCGGGGTCAGAGCTTGCCTAGGGAGAGGCAGTCTATCGGGTAGTGTTCCCATTCCCACACTTCCTGGATCCCTGGCAAGTTAGTCTCCATTGCCCTTGGAGCCGGCAGTGCATTGGCCCGAAGAGGTCCATGGGAGCCACTGGGGTGGAGGATCCTGTCCGGAGATTTTGGACCATTCCCTTCCCTTGAGGGCACCTGCTTTGGACAACTCAGGACTGATGATGCCCAAGGATGTCTGTTAGGTCGGGGGTCCCTCCATTTCGCCCCAGTCTTTCCCAGCAGGATGATTGTGGGGCTTCTTCCAGTCTTCTTCCAGTCCATCAGCCTGAGGGTGGGGTTTCTTCCAGTCCATCAGCCTGAGGGTGGGGATGTTCATCATGCATACAGCTGCAGTCATAACAGATAGGTTCTCCTGCCGTCAGGCGGGTCCTCCTCGGTCGGCCGAATTCCAAAGTCTAGGTCCGGTGTCGGTTGTCGTCGCTTCTTCCCTGACGTCAGTGCGACAGGGTATAAAGAAACCAGCTAACACTATTTTCTTCAGTCTTTCTTGCCGCGTGGTGCCTGAAGCAGAAGCGGTTCGCAAGTGCCGGTCGGCCAGCTCCTGAAATTACGAAAATTTTGAAACTGAAGTCTCCTTGAAAGCTAAGTACCCCGTTGGGGAAACTTTTCTTGCCTCAGACCGATGTCAGGCAAAGTTAATAATTGTATTTCATATGGGAAGCAAATACCGCATAAGGATTTCCATTCCCTCTGTATACCTTGGTTAGGCCCAGACCACGACGTCTCGGTCTGTCGCTTTTGTGCTACATTCAACAAACGCACCATTAAGCGTCGGGCGGAGTTCGCCCAGCATTATTTTGGAAAAACATTTAACTATATTATGTCGTCGGATACTCAGACTCTAGTTTTGTCTAAACGCAAAGATAAGGACCGACAAACGAGGTCCGCGGCCTCTACAGACACCACGCCAAAGCCGACTACACGTGGTCCTGTTCTCAGTGAGGTGCCTACACAGCCCCTGACTACCGATGACACTTCATTGGCGGTGTCTCCTGTGCCCGAGGTCGCAGGCTCCTCGGCCCACACCCCGACTACAGATACCGAAGCCACTCTTGGCGTTGAACCTCAAAATGTGGACAGGTCTACCTCCACTCAAGGTGTTTTCAGACCTTCCTCTTTTTCCATCAAGGCTTTCACTAAGTCTAAAGCAGCCATGCATTCTAAGAGACAAGCTACACAGGGCCCATCTCCAGGCCCCATGCCTAAAAAACAGATGCTTAAAATGGCTGAGGATTTAATTACTCTTATCAGGGGTTCTCAACCCCCACCGGACAAAAGGCCCAGAGTGGCGGACGAATCCCCCTCCTCCGAACAGGGCTCCATTATTTCAGAGCACTCTGATCAGGAACATTCTTACTCCCCTTTTGAAGACTCTGATGCAGTGGAGTCCATTCCTTCTGTATCCCCCCCCCCCCCAGAGGATTACCCATTTGGGGAAACTTTGCATACCTTAAGGGAACACTTCCGCTGGGAAGGCCAAGATTATTCAGATTCCAAGAGAAGGCTTAGGGAATTTCTCTTGCTTCCTCAGCACAGGCCTCTGGCTATACCTCCTGTCCTGGACATCCTAGATGACGTTGAACTCTGAGGCCTGCCTTAACCCGGATTCTCTGCCTCCAGCCCCAGTCAAGCCTGACCGGTACTACAGGGTTCCTGACTCTCACCAATTTCTATACAAAAGCCATGCTGCTGACCCCGAAACCATCTCACAGGGCCCCAAGGGAATTAAGGCCTCCACTGCTAAAAATCCATTACCTTCAGAGAGATTCCAGATCCTTAGAAAGGTGAGGAAAAAAGGTATATACCTCTGCTACCTTAACCATGAGGGCCTTAAACTGTCAGTTCCATATGCTAAAATACCAACAGTTTTTGTTATCACAATTGAAAAGTAAAATGTCACAACCTGAACAACCAGACTTGAAGGAGTTGCAGGATTTGATGCATAGTGCAGAACAAGTGGGTAAGCATACCTTACAATGTGGTTTTGATGCTCTAGAGGCCTCATGTAGAGCTACTGTTACAGGATCAGTCATACGTAGACATGCCTGGCTCAAGGAGCAAACCTTGCCTGATCATGTCAAAGCTGAATTGCTAGATGCCCATCTACAAAAGGATGTATTTGGTGCTAATGCTGAGGAGGTATTAAGGAAAATGGAGGAAGAGGCTAAATCAATGTAAACTGCAAAATATTTCCTACAGGTACAACCCCCACGTTTCAGTAGAAATTGGCCTTCCAAAAAGTGGTCCTTTCCAGCCACGGGTAGACCCCAAAGAGGTAGATACAGGCGCCCGAGGGGCAGAGGACAATCCCAAGGATCGTTTAGAGGCAGGCAATGGCAAGCTCCTACACAGAGGTGGTGAGGATAACTCGCAATCATTCAGAAAGCAAGCCCAATGACTTCCCCTTTGCATGCCAAGCAAGACTCAAATGGCAGCCCCCTTAGGAGGTAAACTGGCATTATTTTCAAAAAATTGGCATATTGTCACAAAAGACAAATGGATCCTGGACATTATAAACCGAGGCTACAGATTCCATTTTCAAACCCTTCCAAAAATAAGGCATGCCAAACCTGCCACACAATCAAAGGGCAGAGGCACAAAGGCAAATTACAGATCTCATAGACATGAAAGCTATTCAAGAGGTACCTACGCACTAACAAGGTCAAGGTTTTTATTCCAGACTATTCCTGGTACCAAGGAAGGGAAAAGATTGGAGACCTATTTTGGACCTATCCATCCTAAACACATTTCTACTGCATTCAAAATTCAAGATGCTCACTCTACAGCAGCTTCTTCCCATGCTGGGCAAGGAGTCTTGGCTGGTAACATTGGACCTCAAGGAGGCATACCTGCATGTCCCAATCAGACAAAATTGCAGAAGATACCTCAGATTTCTTGCAGGTTCAACCCATTATCAATTCTCTGCATTGCCCTTTGGCTTATCTACTGCACCCAGAGTATTCACGAAATGCCTGGCATCAGTAATTGCCTACTGCAGACTTCAAGGGATACAAATATACCCCTATTTGGATGACTGCCTGATCCAAGCGGACAGCAAGCACATTCTTCTGAAACATCTGGCTTATGTAATAATGTTGTTGAACTCTCTGGGATACACAGTCAACAAAAAGAAATCAAGGCTAATACCCTCTCTGAAGATAATTTTCCTGGGTGCCAACTTGGACACAAACACCCAGATGGCTTATCTCACGCCAGAGAAGCAGGGGGCAACTAACTCGATACTTCAGAGCACTAGCAAATTGCACCAGGCTGACTGCAAAGAAAATCCTGCAGGCTCTGGGATTCATGGCATCTTGCATCTTACTAATCCCATGTGCAAAGCTGCATATGAGGAAACTTCAATGGTACGTGAAAAACCTATGGTCTCAACACAGCCACAGTTTGGAAACAATAATACCACTAATTCCATGTCTACAAAAGGAATTTCTGTGGTGGGCTCAAGCATGTCAAACACAGGTCTTCCATTCAGCAAGCCAGGTCTTCCATTCAGCAAGCCTCAAGCAAATCAAGTCACCACAACAGACTCCTCGGACTACGCCTGGGGGGCGCACATGACAGATCTGTGCATTCAGGGCAAATTGTCCCAAAAAGAAAAGCACCTTCACATCAATCAAAAGGAAATGCTAGCAGTAATAAATAAATGCTATTATAGCTTTCAAAGACCTTCTGCAACCAGGTCAACTATTGATAAGAACGGACAGCACCACAGTAATGTGGTACATAAACAAACTGGGAGGAACACATTCATATCCCCTATGCAGACTGGCCATGTCACTTTGGAACATGGCCATGGACTTACAAATCGAACTACAAGCGCAGTACTTGCCAGGCAAGGAAAACACGCTGGCAGACAACCTAAGCAGAAATATGACAGATCCACACGAATGGAAGTTGCATCCAAAAGTTTTTACAGAGATAATCCAAGCATGGGGAAGGCCAGACATAGATCTCTTTGCCTCCCACAAAAATCACCAATTGACAAAGTTCTGCTCAAGGATTTTCCATCCAAAGGCCTGGAGTGGACGCCCTCTTTCAGTTGGACATCAGTGACAGTTTATGCCTTCCCACCTCTTCCTCTGCTGCCCAAAGTTCTATTGAAAACCAGAGCAGACAGACCAAAGATGATTCTCATTGCTCCAGATTGGCCAAGACAACACTGGTACCCACTCTTGAGGAGCCTCCCCACCATGGACCCTGCCTCTAATGCCTCTTCTCCTGACTCAGCACAGCTTCAAAACTCTTCACAGCCAGCTAAAAACACTCAATCTAGCCGCATGGAAGATTGCTTAGCATCACAACAGACCCTACTCTCCAAGGAGGTGCAGGATGTCATTTTGGAGGCCAGAAGGCAGTCAACTAGAAAGGCTTACTCTGCAAAATGGAAACTGTTTTGTGTCTGGAATGAGAAAAAGGGCCAGGATCCTGGAAAACTGAATTTACCTCAAATACTGCAGTATCTAGCGGAGCTGCTAAGCAGTGGACTTTAATTCTCCTCCAAAATCCATGCCTCAGCCATTTCTGCAGAATACAAAACTGATCCACCCTTATTCTCTCCCCCTCTCTTAAGACAGTTCCTCAGAGGGGCTAAGAATCTAAGACTCCCAAGGCAACAACCAATACCTGCTTGGGATCTCAATTTCATTCTGGAAAAACTGACCTTGCCTCCCTTTGAGCCAGCTGCCTCATCAGATTTGCAATATTTGTCATGGAAAACAGCTTTCCTTTTGGCTATCACCTCGGCTCGTAGAGCTTCAGAACTACAAGCTCTCATGGCTGTGCAGCCTTTTATCATCTTCCATCAGGACAGAGTTTCCTTACGAACCAACCCGTCCTTTATGCCTAAAGTGGTATCCAGGGTAGCTTTGAATCAGGCCATACACTTAACTACCTTTTATCCTAATCCTCAAAACAAATGGGAGAGATTACTGCATTCCTTGGACATCCACAGACAACTGCGTTATTATTTGGACAGAACAAAGCCTTTCAGAAAATCAGAACAGCTCTTCGTGTCCTATGCTATAGGAGCTCAAGGAAAGCCAATTTCCAAACAGACTATCTCAAAATGGATAGCCCACTGCATACGCTTTTGCTATTCTTTTCATGGCAAAACTGTACCTACAGGCATCCGATCTCACTCCACAAGGGCCACAGCTACCTCTGCAGCTTTCCTCAGAGGAGTTCCTACCAAAGATATTTTGGAAGCAGCCACTTGGAGTTCTGTGCATACCTTCTCCAAGCACTACCACCTACCATTATACTCCAATACTAGAGCTGGCTTTGCCATTGCAGTCTTGCAGGGCATCCTGGCTCCTCCTAGTTCCACCTAGTGCCTACCACCCCTTTCTTAGCTTTGGGATTCTACCAGTCTGTTATGACTGCAGCTGTATACACGATGAACATAGTACAGTTTTGTACCTACCATAAATGTAGATGTTAGAGTGCTAATACAGCTGCAGTCCAGGTTTCCCTCCCTCCTTCCCCTCTTGGGACAGGCCTATTGGCTAACACCTCCTCCTACAACCTGATTGGGGTAATCATTTATGGTGTATTTGCTTGCAACTACTGTATTTGGATTATATTGTATTGCTTTATTACACAAATTTATGTATTGCCTTCCTTCTGGGGGCACCTGACATCTGGGGCAAGAAAAACTGAAGAAAATGGTGTCTGCTGGTTCTTTTATACCCCTGCCGCACTGATGTCAGGGAAGAAGCGACGACAACAGACACCGGACCTAGACTTTGGAATTCGGCCGACAGAGGACCCGCCTGACAGCAGGAGAACCCATCTGTTATGACTGCAGCTGTATTAGCACTCTAACATCTACATTTATGGTAGGTACAAAACTGTACTTTTCTTCCAGTCCATCAGCCTTCCAGGCAATAGAGGACCTTCTCCGGTTGGTTGTCAGCCTCTACCTTGGCTCTGGATCCCTCTCCGCCTTGTTCTACTGTGGGTGAAGAGTCATCTGTTCTGGGTCAGCCCTGCCATGAATGCCTTCAGAAGGGCATTACCCCATTGTGGTACCCTCCTCTTCAGAGTCCTCCCCAGAGCCCAGTGGAGGAGCATCCGTGGAAGAGGACGTGCAAGAGTAGGCACTTGGACTCCCCTCGAGAGTCCCTCATGGAAGACATAGATTTTGAGGAAGGGGACAGGTCCCCCAAACTTCCATCCAAGGAGGTATCTTTTGGAGACCTCCTCAATATCCTGAAAGTATGGGGCGGTTGGTCACCCCCCCTCACCCTGTCCTCAGAGGAATGTTTTAAGGCATTTGGGATGGGTCCATCTTCCTCCTGGGTGTCTGCCCCTATGGATGAGGTGGTCCAGCTTATTTCCAGCAGGCGTGGAAGGAGCTGGACACACTAGAACCGGTCCACAAGAGAGCTGACAAATTCCTAGGTCATTCAAAGGACAAAGCCTTTTGGAGTAAGGGTGTCCCTGTTGATGCCATTGTGGTTGCTGCTCCCTCCAAAAAGGAGCTTGCAGAACGGAGCTCTGTGGTCCATCCCCTGAGTAGTCTCGTGGGAGAGTGACCGTTTGGAAGCTCGTGTGTGCCTCCGCTACGTTAGGACTGAAGACTACAAATTACATGGCACATTTCACGTGGCTGCAAAGGGATTTGGTGTCAGAGCCTTCCTCTTCCTTTTCGAGTTACTGCTTCTGGATCGCCTTAAGGTAGTCTATCTGAAGCTTTCTACTCTAGCATCCCTTGCTAATGCCTCTATGAGGTTGTTCTCTAATGTGGCTGAGGCCACCTGTCGAGCAGTCTGCACAGGCATTGCTATTGCATGGCATTCCTGGCTTCTCCTTTGTGGGTTTGCGGATAGCTTCAAGGCATCCTTTATCAGTGTCCCGTTTGACAGATCTACCTTGTTTGGTCCTTCTGTTAAGGAAACTTTGACCCGCAGCGAGGAGGAGGGAAGGACTTTGTCCACGGTTGGACTCTCCCCACATTCGTTCTCCAAGACTCAGCTGAGTAGTAAGAAGTTGTGGTTCCGTAGGGCTAAGTCTTCCATGATGCTCCTCCGGAATACTTTTTTTCCGGCCGCAGAAGGAGATTTTGATAAGACACCATCCTAGAAGCAGAGGAGGTCTGCAAAATCAGGGCTCCTGACAACCCTTGTTGAAGCTCCCACAGTGCTCCTGAAGCACTGCCAGACTGTCCTGCCCTGGAGGCAGTTGGGGGTCTTATCTCCTTGCACCACCTGCCTTGGGCTGCTATTACCTCAGACCAATGGGTATTAAGCATCGTGTCCAGGGCATACTTCATATCCAATCAGCCCCCAATCTCTAAGTCCAGTCCTGGACGTTCTGCCCCACCAAAGGGTGTTGGCTCTCATAGAGGTTCAAGACCTTAACCAGGGATGTCCCAACAGGACAAAGATGGTCCGGAACCTACTCTTTTTAGTGCCCAAAATAGTGGACATTTGCCATTCTGGACCACAGCAATTTAAATTGGTCAAGAAGTCGAAGTTCCGGATGGTCACTGTGTAGTTCATTCTTCTGTGAAAGGACAATTGGATGTGCTCTGTAGATCTCAAGGATGCGTACTGTCACAAAATTTGATAGACGCTCCAGGAGGTTCCAGCGCTTCTGGCTGGAGGCCAGTCACTATATGTTCTGAGTCATGCCCCTTCGGTCTCACCTTAGACCCCCTGCCTGGGTATTGACCAAATGTATGGTACTGGTAACAGCCCATCTCCGGCTGTGGGGATTTCGGGTCTTTCTGTACCTGGATAATTTGCTCCTCATGGCTCCCACAAGGCATTGACACTCTCTAGCCACAGATTCCCCTTGCAGGGCAGTAGCAATTTGGGAGCAAGTTGTCCTGGATCAGAAGGGTCCTGCTCATTTAGTTCTACAAGCCCACAGTTCTATGGCAACAGCAATTCAGTTGGTCCTCTTCGCTGGGTATCACATGCAAGTTCTTCAGTGGGCCCTTGTGGTGCAGTGGTCAGCTCATCTTCACCTATGTCCATGGTGATCATGATCTCTCAGGATGTTTTGACCTCCCAGAAGCATTCTACCAAAAAGGTTTATTCCAGTAAATGGAAACTATTCTCTTTTTGGCTTGTCAGCTTGACATAAATCATTTTCTGCTCCTATTCTGGACATTGTCATTCCTGTACTCTCCCTTTCAACAAGGGGCGAGTTTCTCTACAATTAAACTTCAGTTGCCAACTGTATCCAACTTCCACCTAAATGACAGACCCACATTTTTTTCTAGGCTGTGCAAGGCCTTTCTTAAGGGTGTTTTCTTGTTCAGGCCTCCTTTAAAAGATCAGTGTCCTCCTTGGGATATTTGGTACTGCAGTCCCTGATGAAACCTCCCTTTTGAGCCTGTGGCTATCATCTCAGCCAAGAGAGTTTCTGAATTGCAGGCTGTTTGCATAAAACCTCTCCACGTTTTTCAAAAAAAATAGGGTATCTGTCCGGACCAATCCTTCATTCCTAAAGTAGCCTTGGAGGCTAACCTTAATCAGTCAATTCAACTTCCTGTCTTTTCTCCCCAATTTTTCTAACAAAGAGTACAAACTGCATTGTCTGGATGTTCACAGGCAGCTATGTTTCTATTTGAACAGGAAAGAGAATTTTCGAAAATCAGATCAACTTTTCATGGCATTCTGTCAGGCCAGGTAAGGTAATTTCCAAAGTGTCTGTTTTGCATTAGATTGCTTGTTGCATAGCTTATATCTATGAAAGCAATCACATTTATCTTCCAGGCTGGTTAAAGCCCATTTTACTAGGTCAGTGGCCACTTCGGCCTTCTGGGCAAGGACTTCCTTGGATGGCATTTGTGCTGCTGCTACTTGGTCAAATCCTCATACCTTTGTAATACATTACAGGCTGGACTTGGTGTCCAGGGGTAGAACGTTATTTGGTGGTTCTGCGCTCTGGCATGTCCTTGAGACCTCCCAGGGTTATGGATAGCTGGGGACTCTGACCCATCCATGATCAGTAATGGTGCAGCATCAGATAGTTATGTACTTACCATAACTTGGAATCTGTGCTATCCAGTGTCATTATTAATCACATTCCCTCTCTCCACCTCCCCCCGCCTAGTGACTGGGGATTCTTGGAGTAATGGTGTGTTAGTTCTACTATTCCTTATTATAGATCGGTTCACTCTCCTTGTTTATCTAGCAAACTGTCTGAGGATGGAGTAGCAGGGGCTCTTGTGAGGGGAGGAGCTTGAGCTCAGAAGATGTCGTTCACACTGCCAGCTCAGACCGGAGGTCTGATCCAAGACCCCATCCATGATGAGTAATCACACTGGATAGCACAAATTTCAAGTTATGACAAGTACCTCTTTGTATTCTCCTGAGGCGCCATTTTTTCTAGCAAAGATTTTTTTGAGGTCTGAAATTGTTTGATATTTCTTTGTTGAACAAAAACGGTACAGTTATGTTGGCAGTTTAGCACAACAGGTGATGTTAAGTTGTCTATCTCGCCTTCATTCATGCTGGATGGGTTCGGAGCCGACCTCGGCTCCGACTCGGCCACTCTAAAGCTCAAGAGTTGGTTCCACCGGCTCGAGGCTCCCCTTATATCCCACAATGCTAGGCGAGAGTTACCTCAGATCTCGTTTGCCGCTACAGCGATCGAGGTGTTGGTTTTCTACCGGCTTCTTGGTAAGTGACTTTCAAGTAAAGTTAGTGTACTTAAACCCCTTTAGTTTTAATTCTAATACTTGTTTCCCTTAGTTTAGTGGAATTCTCTCCCTTTTCTCTCAAAATCCCGTTTTTTTCTCACAAGAACTTATAAGTTCTTCCCTCGGGCCTTCAGGCCTTCTTTCCCATTCCCTAGTGAGTGCTGTTTCTCTTAATTTAAAACTTTGTTAGTTTTATTTTTTGAGTTTAAAATAAGGTAGGGTGTAATCAGGGTGATGTTCCAAGGTTTCTGCCGAGCACAGAACTCCTTAGCAGATGTGTTAAGCAGACAAATCATGGATCCCATCTTCATGTATTTCAGTGTCCTGGGGAACTCCAGACATAGATCTGTTCACTGAACCACCAGCTGCCAGAGTTTTGTTTCATCTTCATCGTGGATGCTCTTCCACCTCTGCCTCTTCTTCCAAAGGTGCTTCTAAAGGTCAGACAAGACAAGCCAAGGATGATTTTAATAGCTCCAGATTGGCCGATTCCACATCTGTTGTCTCAGAAGGAAGGTCGTCTGCTCAATGTCAAGCTTCACTCTCTTCATCTGACAGCCTGGCATTTTCTGTTTTGAAAGACAGCAGGTCTCAACTTCCTCAACAAGTTTTAAATGTGGTTGTGGAAGCCAGAAGACCTAGTACAAGGAAAGTGTACGCAGAAAAATGGAAGAGATTTTTATCTTGGACTGCAGCAAAGAATTTGGAGATTTCAGAGCCTAATTTGAGTGTGGCTCTTCAATATCTTACTGAGTTATTGGACAAAGGTTTGTCTTTCTCTTCCATTAAGATTCATGCTGCAGCAATTTCAGCTCACTATGATTGTGACCCACCATTGTTTTCACATCCTTTGTTCAAGCAATTTCTTAGAGGGGCAAAGAATATAAGACCCCCCCATGTAGAGCTCCTACTCCTGCTTGGGATCTCAATTTTGTGTTGGAGAAACTTACTCTACAACCTTTTGAGCCTGCAGCTACTGCTGAACTGAAATACTTGTCATGGAAGACTGCTTTTTTGTTGGCTATTACTTCTGCAAGAAGGATTTCTGAGTTGCAGGCCCTTATGGCGGTTGAGCCTTTTTTGATTTTTCATAAGGATAGGGTATCATTTAATCCTTCTTTTATGCCTAAGGTGGTTTCTAGTGTGGCTTTAAACCAAACTATTCATTTGCCTACTTTTTATGCAGATCCCCAAAATAAAGGGGAAAAGATTTTTGCACTCTTTAGATGTGCACAGGTATTTGAGCAGGACTAATGATTTTAGGCAGTCTCAGCAGTTGTTTGTTTCTTTTGCTTTGAGTTGGCAAGCCTGTCAAAAACAAACTATTTCTAGGTGGATTGGGTTTTGCATTGCATTTGTTATTCCCATCATGGCAAGGAGATTCCAGCTGGGATTAGGCCTCATTCCACTAGGGCTACTGCCACTTCAACAGCATTTCTAAGGGGGGATATTTTGAAGCAGCTACTTGGAGTTCAGTGCATACTTTCTCTAAGCATTATCACCTTCCTCTCTACTCTAAGTCTAGGGCTGGTTTTGCCACAGCTATTTTGCAAGGCATGTTGTCAGCTCCTGCTTATGATTTGCCAGCCTCCTTACCTCTGCTTTGGGATTCTACCCAATAGTTAGGACTGCAGCAATGTGGAGCGAAGAACATAGTACAGTTTTGTACCTACCATAAATGTAGATGTTCGGATCCACATTGCTGCAGCCTCCCTCCTTCCCTCTGTGTTTAGGGGTGGTTGTGTAGGTGAGGTTATATGCTGCTATTTTTGTATATACTTTTGTATCTATTGTACATATTTTGCAGGTATGTTGGGCCTTGTCTTTTAGGGTCTTCTGACATCTGGGGCAAGAAAAGACTGATTAGTACCCTGCAGTCTAATGCGCCTGACCGCCAGCCATATACGGCCATCTGGTATCCGACTGGACAGCGGACTACCCAATAGTTAGGACTGCAGCAATGTGGATCCTCTAACATCTACATTTATGGTAGGTACAAAACTGTACTTTTGACTGTGTGTGTGTGATTACACTTTATAAAATGTCTAAAGAATCAAAGGTCTCAGGCTTCAAGAAGTGTGACGCGTGCTGTCAGAAAATGTCTCTGACAGACGGTCACACTTCTTGTGTCTACTGCCTGGGACCTTTGCACCTGCAGGACTCCTGTGCTGTTTGCCATGGCTTCAGTCCCAGGGTCCTGCAGGAAAGAAAAAACAAATTGATTCTAAGAGGTTTACTCAAGCCTGAGGACTCCCTTACTGTCTCTTCGGGGAAGCCCTCCAAGGCTTCTACCTCGGCTCCAGCTACTGAGCCGAGACCTAAGGCTACTAAACCTCCGTCTTCATCGGCTCCGGCTGGAGCCGATGAGTCTCAATCCACAGTTTCTGTGGTTCCCTCGGCTCCGGCTGGAGCCGAGGTATTAGAAGTTCCCGTGTCGGCTCCGACCAGACCTTCGGAGCCGACATCTAGGAAGAGGTCTAGGTCACCATCCCTTGGCTCCGTTCATTCGGCTCCAGCATCTCCTCTGCTGTCTGAACGGAGCCATAAATCTCACTCCTCTAGGTCATCGAGGCTGTCAGATCATGACCTTCAGAGGGTAGTCAGTCTACTTCTTAAGTCGAAGGCACTAGCCCAAATGCTTCAGAGCCCGACTCATCAGTCGATGCCTGCCCCTGTCCATTACTATGTTCCTCCTCCGACTCAGTTGAGCTCGGAGCCGGGTCGTTTCGGAACCGAGACTGTGGTAGCGTCTGAGCCGATACAATTGTCTTCGGCTCCATCGTCTGCTCCGATTTCTTCCTTGGAAGAATCTCGGTGCCGGACTTCCATTGTCTGCTCCGAGGGGGTGAGTGGCATCGGACCATTGTCCGACCCCGCTCTCCCTCTCGGGGCTTCGGCTCTGGTAAGTTCGGCTCCGACATCGGCCTCGGAGCCATCACTGTCGGTGCCGAGGGAGGTTTTTAGCTTTTTGGAGCGGGGACCTCTGGCTCTGCCTGACAGGGGTGCGTTCGAGGTCATGCGGAGTGTGTTAGAACCTGGTTCTACCCCACAGTCGGCTCCGTCCGCCCCCCCCCCTCTTTGGTGCCTCAGGTCAAGTCGACTCACTCCCTTATCCCGGACCGCAGAGAGCCAGCTCCTCAGGAATCCCCCGTGGGGATCTCATCCTCTTCCGAGGCCTCTCCTGTTTTGGCAGAAGAGCCCCCTCGGAAGAGAAAGTGTAAGAGGAAACACATAGACTCACCTGAGTCCGTCACCTCTGACACAGATTTAGAGGATTCCGAGGGTTCCCCGTTCCCCTTCTGAAGATGTCTCCTTTGCAGACATTCTGGAGATCCTTAAGCAGAGGGGAAATTGGCCAGCCCTCAACCCTTCGGAGGATGAATCTGTGTACCTTGAGGCTTTGGCTCTCGTCCTTCCACCTCCTGGGTGTCTCCCCTTTGACCCCCTCATGCAGGTGGTAGCAAAATAAGCATGGACGGCTCCTGATTCGGTGGACCCCACTCCCAGGAGACCCTCAAAATTCATAACAGCACCAGCAGATAAACAGTTTTTGACAAAAGGAGTTTCTGTGGATGCTATGGTGGTTGCTGCTGCCACTAAGAAGGAACTAGCTGATCCTTCAGTGCCTGTCCATCCACCTAACAAGGAATCTAGGTCCATGGACAGGTGCGGAAGCGGATGTTCTCGTCAGCGACATTTGCAATGCGTTCGCTGAACTACCTATGCCATTTTACTCATCTTCAAAGGGACTTGATCAAAGAAGCGAGTGACATGTTGAAGGATCCTACGGCTGCAGGTTTTCAAGATAAGATGAACACTCAGCTGGCTACCCTGAACTCCATAGCCAACTCCTCCATGCGCCTCCTCTCTTATGCGGCTGATGGAGCGAGCAGGGCCGCAGGGACAGGTGTGGCCTAACGTAGGCATGCCTGGATGCGGCTATGCAACTTTGCGGACCCCTTTAAAACGTCTTTCACTAATTCCCCATTCGATGGATCATCTCTTTGGTCCTCAAGTGAAAGAAACCTTGACTAGGTGCGAGACTGATGGCAAGACTCTTTCTGCCGTCGGAGTCCGTTTTTCTACTCCTTCTAGGCCTTACCCCAAGGGTCAGAAAAGTGGAAAAATGTGGTTCATAAACAATCTCAAGGGTCTTAGCCTGACGACAGAGTCGGTTCCCGCCAGAGGCAGAGGGGAATAACAATGGTAGACGTCGCCCTAGAGGCAGGGGGGGTCCGCAGAACCAGGGCAATCGAGAAGCCTTCTCTGATAAGCCCTTTCAGCATCCCTGAGGTGTTGCCCATCTTCGGAGGCAGACGGGGGAAGATTGTCTCTGTATCCAGAAGCCTGGCTATCCCTGACTCAAGACAAATGGGTACAGTCCATCATTTCCGAAGGCTATTCCATTCCCTTTCTTCGCATTCCAAACCAATCAAAAAAATCCCTTCCAGATGTTCCACCCGCTCAAAGGGATCTAGCGGCTTTGGAAATTTCAAAGCTGCTGGCGAAAAGAGCAATTCAGCCAGTTCCAGCAGACCAGCAAGGATTCGGAATCTACTCAAGGTTCTTTTTAGTTCCAAAGAAAACAGGGGACTGGAGACCAATTTTGGATCTCAGTATCTTGAACAGATCAGTCAAGAAAACAAGATTTCGGATGGTCACGCTGCAGTCCATCCTTCCCCTATTGGGAAAAGGAAACTGGATTTGCTCTATAGACCTTCAGGATGCGTACTATCACATAAAAATGAACAGACGCTCCAGAAGATTCCTCCACTTCAGGCTGGGAACCAGTCATTTTCAATTCGGGGCCCTGCCCTTTGGTCTCACCACTGCCCCCCGGGTGTTTACCAAATGCATGGCAGTGGTAGCTTCTCACCTGAGACGACAAGGATTCCAGGTGTTTCCATATTTGGACGACTGGCTCCTCACAGCTCCCACCAAGCATCTTCTTCTAATGGCCAGAGATTACACCTTTCGCATTTGTCAAAAGTTAGGCATTTAAATAAATTGCGAAAAGTCTGTTTTGTCGCCTTGTCGTACTATTACCTTCATAGGCGCAAATCTAGACACAGTCGACATGTCTGTAGACTAACAGATCAGAGAATAGCAGACATACACAAACTGGTCTCATTCCTCTTCAGCAACAACAGAATCAAAGCCAGGTTAGTTCTGAAAGTGTTGGGAATTATGGCGGCTGCCATACCTCTGCTTCCATTAGCCAGATTCCACATGAGAATCCTTCAATGGATGCTCTTTACACAATGGTCATTCCAGCAACTTCCGATGTCCCACACCATTATGATTACGCAGACATGCAGAAATAATCTCCTGTGGTGGATGTCTTCCCCTCAGCTCTTATTGGGAAGACCCTTTGTTCCTTCCCCTCTGGTTGCTACTCTGACAACGGACGCCTCCCTGATCGGGTGGGGGGGGCATTATCAGGGCAGGACTGTCCAGGGCACATGGCAACCAGACGAATGCCACTTGCACATAAATGTTCTGGAGATGAGAGCAGTGCTTTTAGCGTTGCAAGCCCTTCAAGACTCTCTTCCTTTGGGAACGATTGCAATCCAGACAGACAACATGTCTGTAGTGTGGTATATCAACAAACAAGGCGGAACCAGGTCCTAGCCCCTGTGTCGAGAAGCACTCAGACTGTGGCAATGGGCGATTTCTTCTCAGCGGTTTCTGATAGCAACGCACATCCCCGGGAAGTCCAATCAAATCGCGGACAAGTTGAGCAGAGCTATCCTCATGCCTCACGAGTGGTCTCTGAAAGACTCTGTTGTGAGAGAAATTTTTCTCAAGTGGGGTCAGCCTTGCTGCGACCTTTTTGCTACTCCCCAAAACAGCAAGTGCAGAGATTATTTCACACTATTCCCTTTACCAGGCCAGCCCAGCAGAGACGCTCTAGTCCAAGTTTGGCCCCGGGGACTTCTGTAAGCTGTTCCTCCCTTCCCACTAATCTCTCAAGTGATACAGAAAGCTATCGCTCAGAAGGCCTCGTTGATCCTCATTGCTCCTTATTGGCCTCGACAGGTTTGGTTCCCCTTTCTACATCATTTCCTGTTGGAGCGACCTTGGCATCTGGACCTAGCTCCAGATCTTTTGATCCATCAGTCGGGTCAGTTTCATCGCTCCCTTCCCTCTCTGAACCTCACTGCTTGGTTCTTCCAGTTCCAACCTTAGCCAGGCTTCCTCAATTATCTCACTCTGTTCGAGATATTTTGATAGCTTCCCATAAATCTTCCACTCGAAAGATATATTTGAGTAAGTGGAAACGCTTCACATATTGGGCTCAAGGAAGGGACATAGATCCTTTCACTGCTTCCATCCAAATGGTCCTTGATTTTCTAGCTGAACTCTTCCATGCAGGTTCATCTCCTTCTACTCTTAAAGTTCAATTGGCAGCTATTTCTAACTTTCATGTGGGTATTTCAGAGTCTGCCATAATGTCCCACAAGCTTTGCAAAGCCTTTTTGAAAGGAGTTTTTCTACTCAGACCTCCTATAAGAAATCCTCCTCCTCCTTGGGACCTAAATTTAGTTCTTAGTTCTTTAATGCTTTCCCCTTTCGAACCTGCAGCCTCCTGTTCTTTAAAATTGCTATCATGGAAAACTCTTTCTGGTAGCTATTACTTCAGCTAGAAGAGTTTCGGAACTTCATGCACTCAGCTGTCGACCTCCTTATCTGTTGTTCCATAAGGACAGGGTATCCTACGAACCAACCCGTCCTTTTTGCCTAAGGTAGCCTCTACGTCTAATCTAAATCAAAGCATTGACCTCCCTGTGTTTTTTCCAGAATATTCCAATAGGTCTGAACAAAAATTACACTGGCTAGATGTTCATCGTCAGTTAAGGTACTATTTGGATAGAACAAAACAATTCAGAAAATCTGACCAGCTGTTTGTCTCCTATGCAGAAGGCAGGAAGGGACTTTCAGTTTCAAAGGTATCATTATCTAGATGGCTAACATCTCTGATTTCCCTTGTTTATGAAATTAGACACCAAAAGCTGCCTAACAAACCTAAGGCCCATTCCACTAGAGCTTTGGCTACTTCCATAGCCTTCCAAGACAGACTGCCTATTGACACCATTTGTGCAGCGGCTACTTGGGCTACTCCTCACACTTTCATTTCTCATTATAAGTTGGATTTAGCTTCTAGGCATAGAGCTAACTTTGGTTCCACTGTTCTCAGGAGTCTGTTCCGTTAGGCCACCCGGGACAAGGTGCTAGGGACGCGGTCCCATCCAGCAAGAATGAAGGCGAGATAGACAACTTAACATATAGAAGTTATGTTCTTACCATAACGTTCCATGTTAGTTGTCTTCTCGCCTTCTTCTTGCGTCCCACCCTCCTTCCCCCTGGCCTGGACAGACCTAGAGTTGTTGTGATTGTGACCTCTCTTTCTACCACCTCTTTACTTAGGCATATGCTGCTTTGCATATTTCCTGAATCAGGATGTAGGTCACCCTTCTTTCTCCCTGTTGTTAGAGGTGGACTCTGTTTATAGTTATTCTGTTACTATTATAAGCTGGGGTTAGCTTACAAACGAGATCTGAGGTAACTCTCGCCTAGCATTGTGGGATATAAGGGGAGCCTCGAGCCGGTGGAACCAACTCTCGAGCTTTAGAGTGGCCGAGTCGGAGCCGAGGTCGGCTCCGAACCCATCCAGCAAGAAGAAGGCGAGAAGAAGACAACTAACATGGAACGTTATGGTAAGAACATAACTTCTATTTTTGAGTGTAGTCACTGTTACACTTCTGTTTACCTCCCTCCATCCCTGGCATTGGGTAGTTAGGTCAGGTGGGTACCCACTTTTTTCCCCTTTTGTTACCATTTGTCCTTGCCCCAATCTCTGACCACTAGCCTTGGGCTTTAGGTGCTAAAGACAGGTTTAGACTGTTAATGCCTCAAGGGGCAAGAATTAAAGGGTCCAGGCAGATGCTATTTAAGAACAAGATATGCAGAGCTATTTAAATTGATATTGGGTCAGCCATGAGAAGGGCTGCCCATCTCTGCTAGGTGTCTGACCTCATCCTTGTACCACGTTCTCCAGGTGATGACTGTAAAACTTGCACTCCAAAACATTTATTTTGGTAAGAGGGTAGTACTTGTTTTACTTTGTTCTCCTCTGATCGTTGATGCTCATTTGAGTCTGTTTAGAGTGCTGTTTTATGTACTGTAAACCTCTGCTAGTTGTGCTTTAGTTGCAAGCATAAACCCAAATTTTCAAACACTTAACTCCAAATGTTGCGATAATATACTTAGTGAAGCCTATAGAAACATGGGGAAGGGGGAGCTACGTACTTAATGTCTTGCACAACACTGTGATATAAAATTTGTCTTGGTGCTGGATACAGAAGACTTTTTCACTGTGGCCATTGCAAGCTGGTGCCCAAGGGCACTAGGGTAACTTTTCTGGGTAGTACTAAAAGAAAAATGCTTTTCTGCTGTGTGGTGATCCTGGATCAAAGGAACTGAAAGTATACATTTTAAGCTGTTTCAGAAAGTATGAAGTTAGAGGGTTCGTAGGTAGTTATTAGGCATGCAGTCAGACAAGGCTAGGTTCCTTAATTACTATCAGTTGCCAACAAAGCACTGTCTAGACTAGTAAATTGCCAAGTCTCTCAACAGTAGGCAAAATGAGGTTGAGGGGATTAAATCCTGAACTGGGAAGTGGCTCATTAACAGTTCCTACACTTGATAGTCTTAACTCCAAGGTGCTTTCAAATGAGCACGGTGGGAGTCAAGCCTGCTATCTTTTGATTTATAATCAGATGCATGGTCTGTTAAGCCTCATGGCCAACTCGGAGACACTTGTCCAGTGTGGTGATCAGAGCACTTGAATGCAGAACTGACTGCGATTCAAGTCGACAGCCTTTTTGAAGCTGTCACTTAGTGTACAGTCTGTCATGTGGAAACTTTAAAATGAGTATGTATATGCACTTACAACTCAAATTGTTTTTTAAGAAGTTGCATAGAAGTGCTTTTGGTCATGATCAGTTAATTTGGACTTCAACAGATTCATTCCTCTGAATATTAATTTGTCATTTTTCTTTTTACAGTTTGCTGTTCTTTTGACACTCATCTTCCTGGTAGAGATTGCAGCAGCCATTGCTGGTTATGTCTTCAAAGATAAAGTAGGTATCATTTTAGGGAATGTCCATTTCATTTTGAAATGCATGTATATGCTATATGTTATGTAAAGGTCGCTTGCATGTTTCGTCTGTATATAATACCCTCTCAGAACATGATTGCAGGGCCTTTTAACGGTAATAAAGGAAGTTGCTGTGCTGTGTAATTTAGTGCATCTCCAGTAATACACAAATCTTGGATTTTGAGGGTGTTGGAAAACTGCCACTATTGTTCCCTTGCACAAAGGTGGTGCTTCCACAGACCTTGAAGTATAAACTTATTAACCTGACTAGCAGTATCTGCAAGGTCATAGTGTGAATCATTATGGACCTTAAAGATGTAGGTAATTTCCAAATACTTGACCCTACTCTGGATTTGTTAAAGGGAGATCATGCCTGTTAAACCTAGTGGACATCTTCGAGACAGTTGCCAAGGCCCTGGGCAAGGGGAAATCTGTGTGACTTAACCAAGGCTTTTGACCCTCCCCCACTCGGGCATCATTGATGGTCTCACCCAACTAGGTACCGACCTTTATTGTTAGATGGGTCGCTAACTGGCTCACTGATGGAACACAGAATAAGGGAGTCCACCTCCAACAGTAGACCTGTAACCAGTGGTGTTCCACAGGGGTCAGTCCTGGGCTCTACGGTTTGCAATCTGTTTCTCCAAAGTACAAGCAAAAACTAAAGGTCTGTGGCTGACAGCTTGCTGATAACTGCAAACTGGGAGCGGTCATAGAATCTCTAAATGTTAACATCCTACAAGAGGGTCTTACACGAACAAGTAAATGATTGGTGCCAAAGTCATGGCCTTTAACTCAATACAAAAAAATTTATTATCCCTTTCAGTAAGTGATGTTCCTGCCAACTACCATATCAGTAGCAACACCCTAAGTATGCAATCAGTGATGAGAGACATGGGCACACAGGTTAACGGCTACTATACCTTTGATAATGTCTCCATAGTGGTAAGAAGGGCATTCTGTATTCTCATAAGTAAGGGCATTTCCTCACGAAAAAAAATGTATAACCTCCCTGTACTCTTCCTCATCAGGCCGATAGTGGAGTGCAATACCCCTTTTGGTATGTACCTCTGCAAGCACCTGCATCAGTTGGAGATGCCACAAACGTTCCTCACAAGGAAAATTCAAGGTCTTCAGCATCTGTCCTATGTGGATCATCTAAAATCTGTCACTTTATTCTGTTTAATAGACTGTTCAGAGGCGATCTCTGCCTTGCATATAAGACAGTCTGACCTGCTTTAGTAAAAATGCTGCATATCCGCAAGTCAAATGGTAGATGTGTTACTCTGTAAAGGCTTTAACCTGATATGTGGCATTAGTAGAACTGCAGGAGGGACAGATTCTTCTTCTATAGGTTACCACACCTTTGGAAAAGACTCCCACTTCATGTCAAGCAGAGCACTTCATTGGTTGTCTTAAAATGCAGTCTGGATGATTGGATGGTTAACCGTAAATTCACCCTTGGGGTTCCACATGTGTTCCTCTTGGACAAGGGCATTAGGTGCTGATCGTGGAAATGAGGGTAGAACTTGGCTAGGCTTGTAAGGGCACTAGGGCCATTATCCTATTAACTTCTTGTAATCCTATGAAGTGAGGCAGGTAATGAAACTAGGGCAAGTATGCACACCTGTAATTGAGTGCATTTGTAGAGTATTTTCTGTTTCAACAAATGTAAACTATTTCTGGGCATATAAAGAATGTTTTTCTGAATAATTCTAAATTGCAGAACAAGTTGAACAATATGCCTTTGTTTTTGACCAGTAATTCTATTGTCAAACAGTTTTGTTCTAGTGGAACAAAACTTTTCTGCCCATTATTAATCTTTTACATTATTGACATTTGATTACCAGGAAAAGTCCAAATGGGTAGGATCCCATTTTAGTGGATGCCTGTAGAGAAAAGCTCCAAGGTATTTCAAAACATTTGAGCGATCTTACTATTTTTAAAAGTGCAAAAAAAACTAGTGTAAATAATTGTACATTAAACATAATATGAAAACATTCGATGTTATGTGGTCCTATCTCGCCTACATTCCTTACTCATGGGTTCGGAGCTGAGGATCTGCTCCGACTCGGCCAAACTTTCTAGCACGAAGTCTCTAAATTGGCTGGGCTAACCCGGTATCCCAGATCTTGTTTCTAACTCGTAGAGTTAGGATGTGGTCTTGCTTGGCTGTGGCTAAGTACCATTTTGAATACCTTTAAAATACTTAGTATTTTTGCAGTCTGTTTGTCAAAAGCTATTTTCATAGCTATTTTTCATGCTAGATTAGTTGTTGCGTGAGGTTGAGAGTTTAGTTGTGGTATGGCTAAGCCCATTTAAGTTAGAGGACCTAGTCCTCTCCTGTGTCGTCCTGGTTGTGATTTGCTGTTGTGCGAGTGGTTAACTTTTTGTTTTAGGAAGCGTTTATGTTTGTTTCCTTGTCCTGTCAAGTGTTAGTCGGACTTCCCGCCCTCCCTTAGTGTTTGACTCTGTCGGTTGTGTGTGGAGCGGTTGCTTGCCATGTCGAAAGAACTGAAGGAACATAAACCCTCCGGGTTTAAGAAGTGTACTAAATGTGGCCATAAAATGTCCATCGCAGATGGGCACTCTTGCAAGTGAATAAGCCCAAGACAGTACACACACACAGAGTCCTGCAGTTTCTGTTGTGTTTAGCCCTAGGGTACTGCAGGAACGTAAAAACTGATTTTGAAGCGTCTGATCAAGCCCTCCTTTGAAGAGGCCTTGGAGTCGTCCCCGCCTTCTAGTACCAAGTCTAAGACTTTGAAGGCCAAGAAAAGATCTCCGGCTCAGTCTGCTGCTTCGGAGCCATCTGAGAAGGTTTGTAAATTGGATACTTCCTCCTCGGCTCCTCCGTCCTCGGGGCTGAAGGAGAGCGTCTCTGAAATGGACACTACATCCTCGGCTCCATCGCCCTCATGGCTGAAGGACTCGTGATGTGAATACTACCTCCTGTGCTCTATTATCCTCGGGGCCTCAGGAGGTATCTGTTGTACTGGGGTCGACCTCTGCTCCGATATTATTGGAACCTCTTCGGAGCAGGTCACCCAGTGTCAGGCATGAGTCTTCAGTCGGGAGATCTAGATCTCCCTGTATTTCTTCCAAATCCTCTAGGCTGTCTGATTTGGATGTGGATAGGGTGGTTCAGAGGCTCCTACAGACGCCGGTGTTAGCAAAATTGTTTTCGGCTCTGACTCAAGTCAGCTCCGGAGCCGGTTCCCATGCTTGTTTCGATGATTCCTCCTCCGCACACCCATGTGTCGTCAGAGCCGGAGGGCCCCGCGCCAAGTGATCTGGTGTCTGCTCTGATACCCCGGGCAAGTCTGTCGAAGCCGGCTTCGGCTCCGTCCTCTGGTTTCGGCACGCTGGATGTCCTTCAAGGATGCATCTGCAGTCATCACATATGGGTTGTCCTGCCTCAGGCAGCCCTTCGGTCGGCCGGATTCCAAAGTCTGGGTCCGGCGTCGGCTGATGTCGCCCTTTCCCCGATGTCAGAGCGCCTGGGGTATAAGAGTCAGCCGACACCATCTTCCTCAGTCTTTCTTGCTGCGTGGTGCCCGAAGCAGAAGCAGTTCGCAAGTGCCGGTCGGCCAGCTCCTGTAATTCAGCTACCGAAGACTTCAAAAAGCTAAGTACCCCGTTGGGGACTCTTTCTTGCCTCAGCCGATGTCAGCTAAAGTTAATAATTGTTTAACTTGTGGGAAACAAATACCTCATAAGGATTTCCACTCTTACTGCCTCCCCTGCCTAGGCCCAGACCATGACGTCTCTGCCTGTTCAGCCTGTGCTTCCTTCAACCGCCGCACCCTTAGATGTCGGGCGGAGTTTGCAGAGGAATTTTTTGGGGCTAGTTTTTCGTACAATATGCCGTCGGAGACTCCGTCTTCACATTTAAGAAACGGAAGGACAAGGACCGACACATGCGGGCCGCGGTTTCGGCTGAAACAACGGCCAGGCCTACCTAGAGTGTCTCTGCTGAAACAGAGTCCTTGGTGCTTCCTACCACCGAAACCGCTCAGCCGACTACCTCGGTCCCGGAGGCCCCGGCTGAATCTGTTACTGAATTCCCTACAGAAACTGGTGTCCTGGAACCTTCCGACACCATACCTTTAGACAAAACTACACCAGCACGTGGTGCAGCCAGGCCTCCTGCATCCATGTCCATTAAGGCATTCTCTAGGGCAAAAGCTGCTAAACTATCCAAAGCTTTGCATCCCAAGGTTATCCCTCAGGGACCCACTACAGGTTCACAGATTCTAAGCTTAGCAGAGGACCTTATCTCCTTAATTAGGGGCTCTCAACCTCATCCGGACAGGGGCTCTCAACCTCCTCCAGACAAAAGGCCCAGGGTTGAGCCCTCTGATCCCCACTCCTCAGATGAGGTCTCAGATGGTTCTACTCTCTCCGACCACCAGGAGGAGGCTTTTTTGGCCTACAAGGATTCTGATGCAGAGGAATCTGTTCCTTTGGCCTCCCCTCCTGAAGAGTTTTCCTTTGGGGGAGACACTCCACACTATGAGAGAGCATTTCCAGTGGCAGGGCCAGGAATTCTGATTCCAGGAAGAGATTAAGGACCTTCTTGCATTTGCCTCAGCATAGACCTTTGGCTGACCTGTTTTAAATGTCATTGATGATGTGTACTCTGAGTCTAGCACAACCCCTGATACTCTTCCCTCTGGCTCCTGTCAAACCCGATAGGTACTACAGGGTCCCGGACTCACATCTTCACCTTTACAAGGCCCACTCTGCTGATCCAGAAACTATTTCCCAGGGCCCTAAATGGGTTGCAGCTGCCACTACTAAAAATCCTCTCCCCTCTGAAAGGGAGTCTAGAGCTTTAGAGAGATGGGGTAAAAGTGTATACTTCTGCTACTCTGACAATTCAGTGCTCTCCTAGAAAATTTCATATGATACAGTACCAAGAGTATTTGTTAGATGAATTGCATAATGTCTTCACCTGAACCCCTAGACGCAAATCACTTCAGGATCTGGTACATAACTCCCAACAGGTTAGCAACCATTTCTTGCAATGTGGTTATGATGCATTGGAAGCTTCATGTAGGCCAGCTATGACTGGCGCAGTCATACGTAGGCATGCTTGGCTGAAGGAACGATCTCTGCCAGACCATGTCAAAGCAAAGCTTCTGGATGCTCCACTGGAAAAGCAAAAGTTATTTGGCTCCACGGCTCAGGAGGTCCTAAAAGTTGAAGAAAGGGCAAAATCTGTACTAGCTGTCAAAGATTTTCTCCAAGTCCAACCACCAAGATTCAGCAGGAATTGGCCTTCCAAAAATTGGTCCTTTCCAGACACCGAGGTTTCAGAGAAGCAAGAACAGGCGTGCCTGAGGTAGAGGGCAAGCTAGAGGCTCCTACAGAGGGAGTCAGTGGCAGCCTCCCAACCAGAGAGGTAATTCAGGACCTACAACTGCTGCACAAAGACAGGCTCAATGACTTTACTTTGACACCGCCAACCAGGGCTCAATTGGAAGCACCCTTGGGTGGAAAGCTTTCTTTATTCTCAGAAAATTGGCACAGTATTACAAGGGACAAATGGACACTACAAATAGACAAAGGATACAGGTTCCATTTTCACACCTTACCAAAAAGAAAAGGCATGCCAGACCTGCCACCAAATCAAAGGGCAGAGGCTTTGAAACAAATTTCCAGCTTAATGCAAATGAAAGCTATAGAAAAGGTTCCTCTCAGAACAAGGCCAAGGATTTTATTCCAGACTTTTCCTTGTGCCAAGAAAAGAAAAACAATGGAGGCCTATTCTCGACTTGTCCGCACTGAATACTTATCTCATTGTACCAAAGTTCAAAATGCTGACTCTACAGCAGCTCCTTCCCATGCTGGGCAAGGGGTCTTGGCTGGTAACTCTAGACCTCAAGGAGGCATACCTGCATGTCCCTATCAGACAACGTTGCAGAAGACACCTCAGATTTCTTGCAGGTTCAGAGCATTATCAATTCTCAGCATTGCCCTTTGGCTTATCTACTGCGCCCAGAGTATTCACGAAATGCCTGGCATCAGTAATTGCACACTGCAGACTTCAGGGGATTCAAATATACCCATATCTGGACGACTGCCTTATACAAGCGGACAGCCAACAAACTTTGGTAAAACACTTGAATTATGCCATCCACCTACTTCAGGCCCTGGGAAATAGTCAACATTCACAAATCAAGACTTGTTCCATCCCAAAGAATAACCGTTCTGGGTGCGAATCTAGATACAACCACCCAAATGGCTTTCCTCACAGAAGAAAAAGTCAACTACCAGATTACTTCAAAAGTCTGACAAGAAAAATTCAAATTGCAAGGAAAATCCTGCAGGCCCTGGGTTACATGGCTTCTTGCATCCTTCTGATTCCACAAACAAGGCTGCATATGAGGAAACTACAATGGTACCTAAGGAGATGTTCTTCATTCCACATTGCTGCAGTCCTAACTATTGGGTAGTCCGCTGTCCAGTCGGCCCGAATACCAGAGTATATGGCTGACGTCGGTCAGGGCGCATTAGACTGACGCCAGTACGTCAGGGTACTAATGCGCATGACCGACGTCATATCCTCAGTCTTTTTTGCCGCATGGTCCGATGCAGAAGCAGTTTTGCGAGTGCAGGTTGGCGTTCTGAAATTTTCTGAAGCGGAGTTTCAGACCGAATCAGAGTTGGCTAAGTACCCGTTGGGGAACATTTTGGTTTTTCTTGCCTCAGTATTTAACCGGATGTCAGAAAAAGTGAATAACTGTATTTCTTGTGGGAAACAGATACCTCATAGGGATTACCATACCTTGTGTATACCTTGTTTAGGGCCTGAGCACGACGTTGTTGGCTGCCGCTCTTGTGCTAGGTTTAACAAACGCACTATTAAGAGAAGGTTAGATTGTGCCAGGTTAGTGTTTGGGAAGCGTTGCAATTATAAAATGCCGCCGGATGCTCCGGCGCTTCGTCAAGAAGCGCAAGGACAAAACAGCGAAGCCTAGGGTTGATGAACCGCAGTCCCGGACGCCGGTTCTCTAGAAGGCTCAGTGGAGCCAGAGGTTTTGCCAGGAGTTTCTTTGGAGTCTCAGGCAGAGACTTTACTGTTACAGGATGTGCCTTCTCAGGAGGTAGGCCAGGCTGAGGGGCTTCTCAGGTAACTGTTCTTCCCTCTCTTCCCAAGGTAGTTAGAGCCTCTCCTTCTGTTTCCAAAACTTCTTTGAGAGGTAGGCCAAGTTTAGCTTCAGTGGGGGCTTCTCCTGGCACTTCAGGTTCTGTGCCTAAGAAACATATGCTTAAAATGGCAGAAGATTTGATTACTATGATTAGAGGTTCTATGCCCCCTCCTGATAAGAGGCCTAGGGTGGAACCTGAGTTTGATAGTTTTGAACAGTGTTCAGAGGCTTCTGAGTCTTCTGCGGACGATTTGCAGGAGTATCCTCCTTATTCTGATTCTGATGTGGATGATTCCACTCCTACAGCTTCTCCTCCTGAGGATTTCTCATTCTCAGAGACTCTGCATTCCATGAGGGAGCACTTTAAATGGGAAGGCCAGGATTACTCTGATTCCAGGAAAAGGCTTAGGGAATTCTTGTTTTACCCCAGCATAGGCCCTTAGCTATACCTCCTGTGTTGAATGTGGTGGAAGATGTTTTTGCAGAGGCTTCCCTGAACCCTGATTCTTTGCCTCCTGCTCCTGTTAAACCTGATAGGTACTATAGGGTGCCTGAAGCTCATAAGTATCTTTTAAGAGTCCTAGGGCAGACCCGAAACTGTTTCTCAGGGACCTAAAGGTGTTAAGGCCTCTGTGGTTAAAACCCTGTTCCCACTGATAGAGGCAAGGGCTTTGGATAGATGGGGAAAGAAAGTGTATACTTCTTCCACTTTAGCCATGAGGCGTTGAATTGTCAGTTTCACATGCTAAAATATCAAAATTATCTCCTTTCACAACTGAAATCTAAGGTGGATGCTTTGGCGGAAGGTATTGAGTGTAAAGAGTTGCTGGATTTAGTTCATGTGTCTGAACAAGTGGGTAAGCATTCTTTGCAATGTGGTTTTGTTGCTGTACAGGCCTCCTCGAGGGTGGCTGCCACTAGTTCTGTTCTTCGCAGGCATGCCTGGTTGAGGGATCAGAATTTAGCTGAGCATGTTAAGACAAGGATTTTGGATGCTCCTTTACAGTCTGATGTGTTGTTTGGTTAGCCTGTGGAAGCAGTTTTAAAGAAAATGGAGGACAAAGCTAAGTCTATGCAAACTGTTAAAGATTTTTGCAGGTGCAGCCACCAAGTTTAGTAGAAATTGGCCTACTAAGGGATGGACATATCCTGCTTATGATTCCCAGTCTAGGGGTAGGTCTAGACGTGGTAGGGGCAGAGCTCAAGGTTCTTTTAGGCCTAGAACAGGGGTTCACCTGCTCAGACTTCTGGTGAGGGCAGGGGTCAGTCCTTTCGTAAACAGACCCAATGACCTGCCTTTTCAGCTGCCAGTAGATTCTCGTCTGGCAGCTCCTTTGGGAGGAAGACTGTCTCTTTTCAAAGAAAATTGGGATTTAATTACTCAAGACAGATGGGTGTTGGATATCATTCACCACGGTTACAGGTTTTATTTCCATACATTGCCCCCTTTCAAAGGCATGCCAGACATTCCTCCTCCACAAAGGAAAGAGGCTCACAAGCAAATTTCTCTGTTACTCCAAATAGGGGCCATTCAGCCAGTCCCTGTATCAGAAAGGGGCCTAGGATTTTATTCTCGCCTGTTCCTAGTACCAAAGAAGGGGAACACGTGGAGACCAATTTTGGATTTATCTATCCTCAACACTTATCTGGACATTCCCAAGTTCAAGATGTTGACGTTACAACAGCTTTTACCTCTGCTGGGCAAAGATCACTGGATGGTAACTTTAGATCTCAAGGAAGCTTACCTTCATGTGCCTATAAGACTAAGTTGCAGGAAGTATCTGCGTTTTCGAGCTGGAAATTCTCATTATCAGTTCTCTGCATTGCCCTTTGGCTTATCTACTGCCAGAGTATTCACAAAGGTTCTGGCTCCAGTGATAGCTTACTTCAGGCTAAAAGAAATTCAAATCTATCCTTACTTGGACGACTGCCTGATTCTGGCTCAAGAAAAGGAAGACCTTCTACAGCATCTGGAATATGTTATAGCAGTGCTAAGATGCCTAGGGTATTCTGTGAACGAAATAAAGTCCAGTCTAGTACCCTCTCAAGACATGTGCTTTCTGGGTGTGAGACTGAATACAGCAGCCCAGATGGCCTTTTTAACCCCGGACAAACAAAAGAGTCTATCCCTTTACTTCCATCAACTATCTCATCAGTGCCTGCTGACTGCAAGGACAGTCCTTCAAGCATTAGGGTTCATGGCATCTTGTATTCTGGTGCTTCCCAATGCCAAACTGCATATGAGGAAGCTGCAATGGTATCTCAAAAATGTATGGACACAGCACTGCCAGGATTTGGACACTGTCATTCAAATAATACCTTGCCTTCAAAAAGAATTTTTGTGGTGGGCTCAGGAATGTCACCTAAACAAGGGACTCTCTGTGACCCAGCCAGAGGCTAGTCAGATTTTAACGACAGATGCCTCGGACATTGCTTGGGGAGCTCATCTAAATGGAAAGTGGATACAAGACAAGTGGCCTGCCAGACTACAGCATCTACATATCAACATGAAGGAGATGTTAGCAGTCCAGTTTGCATTAATGGCTTTCAAGGAGTTACTTCTTCCAGGGCAGGTGTTGATTCTAACAGACAACACAACTGTCATGTGGTACATCAACAAACAAGGGGGAACACATTCTTACCCATTGTGCAGGCAAGCAATGATTTTATCGGAGACTGCGCTCAGCTTGCAACTAACTCTTCAGGCAAGGTTTCTGCCGCCAGCACAGAACTCCTTAGCAGATGTGTTAAGCAGACAAATCATGGATCCCCACGAGTGGAAACTGGATCTTCATGTATTTCAGAAATTGACAGTGTCATGGGGAACTCCAGACATAGATCTGTTCGCTTCTCCACTAAACCACCAGCTGCCAAAGTTTTGCACAAAGGGGTTTCATCACACAGCTTGGAAAGTGGATGCTCTTTCTTTCAGTTGGAAAAATCTTCATGTGTATGCCTTTCCACCTCTGCCTCTTCTTCCAAAGGTGCTCTTAAAGGTCAGACAAGACAAGCCAAGGATGATTTTAATAGCTCCAGATTGGCCTCGGCAACACTGGTACCCACTACTAAGGAGTCTGGTAAGGAAGCCTCCATGGCCTTTACCTTTGATTCCACATCTGTTATCTCAGAAGGACGGTCATCTGCTCAATGTCAAGCTTCACTCTCTTCATCTAACAGCCTGGCATTTTCTGGGTTGAAACACAGCAGGTCTCAACTTCCTCAACAAGTTTTAAATGTGATTATGGAAGCTAGAAGGCCTAGTACAAGGAAAGTGTACGCAGAAAAATGGAAGAGGTTTTTATTTTGGAGTACAGCAAAGAATTTGGAGATTTCTGAGCCTAATTTGAATGTGGCTCTTCAATATCTTACTGAGTTATTGGACAAAGGTTTGTCCTTCTCTTCCATTAAGATTCATGCTGCAGCAATTTCAGCTCACTATGATTGTGACCCACCATTGTTTTCATCCTTTGTTCAAGCAGTTTCTTAGAGGGGCAAAGAATATAAGACCCCCACGAGCTCCTACTCCTGCTTGGGATCTCAATTTTGTGTTGGAAAACTTACTCTACAACCTTTTGAGCCTGCGGCTACTGCTGAATTGAAATACTTGTCATGGAAGACTGCTTTTCTGTTGGCTATTACTTCTGCAAGAAGGGTGTCTGAGTTGCAGGCCCTTATGGCAGTAGAGCCCTTTTGATTTTCCATAAGGATAGGGTATCATTACGCACTAATCCTTCCTTTATGCCTAAGGTGGTTTCTAGTGTGGCTTTAAACCAAACTATTCATTTGCCTACTTTTTATGCAGACCCCCAAAATAAAGGGGAAAAGATTTTGCACACTTTAGATGTACACAGGCAATTGCGTTATTATTTAAGCAGGACTAAGGATTTTAGGCAGTCTCAGCAGTTGTTTGTTTCTTTTGCTTTGAGTTCAGGGCAAGCCTGTATCAAAACAAACTATTTCTAGGTGGATTGGGTTTTGCATTGCATTTTGTTATTCCCATCATGGCAAGGAGATTCCAGCTGGGATTAGGCCTCATTCCACTAGGGCTACTGCCACTTCAACAGCATTTCTAAGGGGTGGCAACTAAGGATATTTTGGAGGCAGCTACTTGGAGTTCAGTGCATACTTTCTCTAAGCATTATCACCTTCCTCTCTACTCTAAGTCTAGGGCTGGTTTTGCCACAGCTATTTTGCAAGGCATGTTGTCAGCTCCTGCTTCTTTATGATTTGCCAGCCTCCCTTACCTCTGCTTTGGGATTCTACCCAATAGTTAGGACTGCAGCAATGTGGAATGAAGAACATAGTACAGTTTTGTACCTACCATAAATGTAGATGTTCGAGGATCCACATTGCTGCAGTCCAATTTACCCTCCCTCCTTCCCCTCTGTGTTTAGGGGTGGTTGTGTAGGTGAGGTTTTATGCTGATATTTTTGTATATATTTTTGTATATATTGTACATACTTTTGGTGCAGGTATATTGGGCCTTGTCTTTTTAGGGTCTTCTGACATCTGGGGCAAGAAAAGACTGAGGATATGACGTCGGTCATGCGCATTAGTACCCTGACGTACTGACGTCAGTCTAATGCGCCCTGACCGACGTCAGCCATATACTCTGGTATTCGGGCCGACTGGACAGCGGACTACCCAATAGTTAGGACTGCAGCAATGTGGATCCTCTAACATCTACATTTATGGTAGGTACAAAACTGTACTTTTATGGTCTCAGCACAGTCACAGCTTGGAAACTTTGATACCACTCATCCCATGCCTTCAAAGGAATTTTTGTGGTGGGCTCAAGCAAGCCAGTCAAACAGGGGTCTGCCCTTCAGCAAACCATTAGCCAGCCAAACCATTACAACGGACGCTTCAGACCACTGATGGGAAGCGCACATGGAGGGCAGATGCATTCAAGGTCTATGGTCACAAAAAGAGCTACGCATGCACATAAACCACAAGGAACTTCTGGCAGTGATGCATGCAGTAGAAGCCTTCAAACCTTTTCTGCATCAAGGCCACCTACTAATGACGACAGACAACACCACAGTTATGTGGTACATAAGCAAGCAAGGAGGCACCCATTCATATCCTCTTTGCAGACTGGCAATGAATCTATGGGAACTTTCCTTGAAACTCAACATAGAGCTGCAATCTCAATTTGTGCCAGGGAAAGACAATATACTGGCGGACAGCTTAAGCAGAAATATCATGGATGCACACGAATGGAAGCTGCACCCAGACATCTTTCTACAGATAACACAATCATGGGGCAGGCCGGACATAGATCTTTTTGCCTCCCCCCACAATCAGCTGAAGAAATTCTGCTCAAGGACATACCACCCACAAGCATGGAAAGTGGACGCAGTCTTTCAGCTGGAGAACTCTAACAGTGTATGCATTTCCACCTCTCCCATTAATGACCAAGGTCTTACTGAAGATCAGGACAGAGCAGCCAAAGGTGATTCTGATAGCTCCGGACTGGCCAAGACAGTACTGGTACCCACTGTTAAAGAGCATGTCACGCACGAAACCATGGCCTCTTCCTCGATGGCCACTGCTCCTGACACAGCACAATTACAAAACTCTGCATTCCAACCTGAAAACCTTGCAACTAACAGCCTGGAAAATACCTTGATTCCTCCTCAGAATAGGCTATCCCAGAGAGTGAAGGATATTATCATGGAAGCTCGCCGGCCTTCCACAAGAAAGGCATATTCAGCAAAATGGAAAAGATTTCTCATTTGGAACACCACAAAGGGCCTAGATGCGACTGTGATGAACATGGCACGTATCCTGGAATACTTGGCAGAAATGTTCCACAATGGTCTGTCGTACTCTTCCATTAAAATTCATGCTTCAGCAATTTCAGCAGAGTACAATACTGATCCACCTGTCTTCTCACATCCTCTCCTAAGGCAGTTTCTAAGAGGGATTAAAAACATCAAGCCTCCAAGGACACCACCACTGCCTACTTGGGACCTTAACTTCGTGTTGGAAAAACTAACGCTGCCTCCCTTTGAACCAGCAGCATCTGCAGAGCTACAGTTCTCGTCTTGGAAGACTGCCTTCCTTCTGGCCATAACCTCAGCAAGAAGAGTATCTGAGTTACAGGCCCTCATGGCAGTACAGCCATTTACTATTTTTCATCAGGACAGAGTCTCATTGAGAACCAATCCTACATTTTATGCCAAAGGTGGTATCCAGGGTCTCATTAAACCAAGCTATTTGCCTACTTTCTTTCCGAATCCACAAAACAAAGGGGAGAAACTTCTGCACACCCTGGACATAGACAGTTGTGCTGCTACTTGGACAGAACTAAAAGTTGCAGAAAAACTGACCAGCTGTTGGTAGCATATGCTGCTAGTGCACAAGGAAAAGCAATTTCCAAACGGACAATCTCAAAATGGATAGGGAATTGCATTCGTTTTTGTTACTGCTTTCATGGAAAAACTGTGCCAGCTGACATTAGACCTCATTCCACGAGAGCCACAGCCACCTCCACAGCCTTCTTAAGAGGGGGGGCTCCCAAGGGCATTTTAGAAGCTGCTACATGGAGCTCCGTGCATACATTTTCCAAGCATTACAATTTACCTTTATATTCCAGATCCAGAGCAGGCTTTGCTACGGCAGTCCTGCAGGGCATTTTAGCGACACCATCCTATACATAGATCCTCCACCCCCAGATTGGCTATGGTATTCTACCCATATGTGATGACTGCAGATGCATCCTTGAAGGACAAAGTACAGTTTTGTACCTACCATAAATGTAGATGTCCAATAGGTATGCATCTGCAGTCAGGTTTTCCCTCCCTCCTTCCCCTCTGTGGTATTTCTTTGGTAATACTCCCTCTTATAGCTAGCTGGGGTTATCTATTATGGTGTATTTGTTTTTTATTACTGTGCATGTTTGGAATAGTTTGCATTTCTCCAAATTTAGCCTTCCTTAGAGGGCACCTGGCATCTGGGGCAAGAAAAACTGAGGAAGATGGCGTCGGCTGAGTCTTATACCCCAGGCGCTCTGACGTCGGGGAAAGGGCGACATCAGCTGACGCCGGACCCAGGCTTTGGAATCCGGCCGACCGAAGGGCTGCCTGAGGCAGGACAACCACCGAAGGGCTGCCTGAGGCAGGACAAACCCATATGTGATGACTGCAGATGCATACCTATCGGACATCTACATTTATGGTAGGTACAAAACTGTACTTTTCTTCAGTCGGACCCGAGGGGGATGCCTCTGGACTCCTGTCAGTTCCGAGCCTCCCTCTCTCTGCTTCAGCTCGGTGAACCTGGACTCCGATCGTGGTCTCTGAGACTGGTCAGTCCTCAGATCCAGTGGGACCAGCCTTTGAGACCATGAGGAGCGCTCTGGCCAGGTCGTCTGGTACATCACCTGGTTCAGTCACTCCGTCCCCTTACACCCTGGCTAGAGCCTCTAATGCCCCCCTTTCCATGGATGGCGGAGCCCGAAGGTCTGGGGATACCCCTTGAGCAGTCCCCTACTTTCTAAGGGCCCCTCAGAGTCTGTGCCTGAGGAGCCTCCCAGTAAGAAGTAGTGCAAGAGGAAGCACATAGACTCCCAGGACGAGTCCCTTCCGATACTGACCTGGAGGAATCGGAGGGGTCCCCCAAGTCGTCCTCCGATGATGTTCTTCGTTTTCCATTGCTGCAGTCCTTACTATTGGGTATAGTCCGCGTCCAGTCGGCCCGAATACCAGAGTATAAGGCTGACGTCGGTCATGGCGCCTTAGACTGACGCCAGTACGTCAGGGTACTAATGCGCATGACCGACGTCATATCCTCAGTCTTTTTTGCCGCATGGTCCGATGCAGAAGCAGTTTTGCGAGTGCAGGTTGGCGTTCTGAAATATTTCCGAAACCGGAGTTTCAGACCGAAACAGAGTTGGCTAAGTACCCCGTTGGGGAACATTTTGGTTTTTTCTTGCCTCAGTATTTAACCGGATGTGCCTTCTCAGGAGGTAGGCCAGGCTGAGGGGGCTTCTCAGGTAACTGTTCTTCCCTCTCTTCCCAAGGTAGTTAGGGCCTCTCCTTCTGTTGCCAAAACTTCTTTTAGAGGTAGGCCAAGTTCAGCTTCTGTGGGGGCTTCTCCTAGCATTTCGGGCTCTGTGCCTAAGAAACATATGCTTAAAATGGCAGAAGATTTGATTACTATGATTAGAGGTTCTATGCCCCTGCCTGATAAGAGGCCTAGGGTGGAACAGGAGTTTGATAGTTTTGAACAGTGTTCAGAGGCTTCAGGGTCTTCTGCGGAAGACTTACAGGAGTATCCTACTTATTCTGATTCTGATGTGGATGATTCCACTCCTACAGCTTCTCCTCCTGAGGATTTCTCATTTTCAGAGACTCTGCACTCCATGAGGGAGCACTTTAAATGGGAAGGCCAGGATTACTCTGATTCCAGGAAAAGGCTTAGGGAATTCTTGTTTTTACCCCAGCATAGGCCCTTAGCTATTCCTCCTGTGTTGAATGTGGTGGAAGATGTTTTTGCAGAGGCTTCCCTGAACCCTGACTCCTTGCCTCCTGCTCCTGTTAAGCCTGATAGGTATTATAGGGTGCCCGAAGCTCATAAGTATTTGTTTAAGAGTCCTAGGGCGGACCCAGAAACCATTTCTCAAGGGCCTAAAGGTGTTAAGGCTTCTGTAGTTAAAAATCCTGTTCCCACTGATAGAGGCAAAGGCTTTGGATAGGTGGGGAAAGAAAGTGTATACTTCTTCCACTCTAGCCATGAGAGCGTTGAATTGTCAGTTTCACTAGACGTGGTAGGGGCAGGGCTCAAGGTTCTTTTCGGCCTAGATCAGGGAGTTCACCTGCTCAGACTTCTGGTGAGGGCAGGGGTCAGTCCTTTCGTAAACAGACCCAATGACCTGTCTTTTCAGCTGCCAGTAGATTCTTGTCTGGCAGCTCCTTTGGGAGGAAGACTGTCTCTTTTCAAAGAAAATTGGGATTTAGTTACTCAAGACAAATGGGTGTTGGATATCATTCACCACGGTTACAGATTTTATTTCCATACAATGCCCCCTTTCAAAGGCATGCCAGACGTTCCTCCTCCACAAAGAAAAGAGGCTCACAAGCAAGTTTCTCAGTTACTACAGATGGGGGCCATTCAACCAGTCCCTGTATCAGAAAGGGGCCTAGGATTTTATTCTCGCCTGTTCCTAGTACCAAAGAAGGGGAACACATGGAGACCAATTTTGGATTTATCTCTCCTCAACACTTTTCTGGACATTCCCAAGTTCAAGATGTTGACGTTGCAACAGCTTTTGCCTCTGTTGGGCAAAGATCACTGGATGGTAACTTTAGATCTCAAGGAAGCTTACCTTCATGTGCCTATAAGGCTAAGTTGCAGGAAGTATCTGCGGTTTCGAGCTGGAAATTCTCATTATCAGTTCTCTGCATTGCCCTTTGGCTTATCTACTGCGCCCAGAGTATTCACAAAGGTTCTGGCTCCAGTGATAGCTTACTTCAGGCATCAAGGAATTCAAATCTATCCTTACTTGGACGACTGCCTGATTCTGGCTCAAGAAAAAGAAGACCTTCTACAGCATCTGGAATATGTTATAGCAGTGCTAAGATGCCTAGGGTATTCTGTGAACGAAATAAAGTCCAGTCTAGTACCCTCTCAAGACATGTGCTTTCTGGGTGTGAGACTGAATACAGCAGCCCAGATGGCCTTTTTAACCCCGGACAAACAAAAGAGTCTATCACTTTACTTCCATCAACTATCTCATCAGTCCGTGCTGACTGCAAGGACAGTCCTTCAAGCATTAGGGTTCATGGCATCTTGTATTCTGGTGCTTCCCAATGCCAAACTGCATATGAGGAAGCTACAATGGTATCTCAAAAATGTATGGACACAGCACTGCCAGGATTTGGACACTGTCATTCAAATAATACCTTGCCTACAGAAAGAATTTTTGTGGTGGGCTCAGGAATGTCACCTAAACAAGGGACTCTCTGTGACCCGGCCAGAGGCGAGTCAGATTTTAACGACAGATGCCTCGGACATTGCTTGGGGAGCTCATCTAAACGGAAAGTGGATACAAGACAAGTGGCCTGCCAGACTACAGCATCTACATATCAACATGAAGGAGATGTTAGCAGTCCAGTTTGCATTAGTGGCTTTCAAGGAGTTACTTCTTCCAGGGCAGGTGTTGATTCTAACAGACAACACAACTGTCATGTGGTACTTCAACAAGCAAGGGGGAACACATTCTTATCCTCTATGCAGGCAAGCAATGATTTTATGGGAGACTGCGCTAAGCTTGCAACTAACTCTTCAGGCAAGGTTTCTGCCAGGAGCACAGAACTCCTTAGCAGATGTGTTAAGCAGACAAATCATGGATCCCCACGAGTGGAAACTGGATCTTCATGTATTTCAAAAATTGACAGTGTCATGGGGAACTCCAGACATAGATCTGTTCGCGTCTCCACTAAACCACCAGCTGCCACAGTATTGCACAAAGGGGTTTCATCACACAGCTTGGAAAGTGGATGCTCTGTCGTTCAGTTGGAAAAACCTTCATGTGTATGCCTTTCCTCCTCTGCCTCTTCTTCCAAAGGTACTATTAAAGGTCAGGCAAGACAGGCCAAGGATGATTTTGATAGCTCCAGATTGGCCTCGGCAACACTGGTACCCACTTCTACGGAGTCTGGTAAGGAAGCCTCCATGGCCTTTACCTCTGATTCCTCATCTGTTATCTCAGAAGGATGGTCATCTGCTCAATGTCAAGCTTCAATCTCTTCATCTAACAGCCTGGCATATTCTGTGTTGAGACACAGCAGGCCTCAACTTCCTCAAGTTTTAAATGTGATTATGGAAGCTAGAAGACCTAGTACAAGGAAAGTGTACGCAGAAAAATGGAAGAGATTTTTATTTTGGAGTTCAGCAAAGAATTTGGAGATTTCTGAACCTAATTTGAGTGTGGCTCTTCAATATCTTACTGAGTTATTGGACAAAGGTTTGTCCTTCTCTTCCATTAAGATTCATGCTGCAGCAATTTCAGCTCACTATGATTGTGACCCACCATTGTTTTCGCATCCTTTGTTCAAGCAGTTTCTTAGAGGGGCAAAGAATATAAGACCCCCACGTAGAGCTCCTACTCCTGCTTGGGATCTCAATTTTGTGTTGGAAAAACTTACTCTACAACCTTTGAGCCTGCGGCTACTGCTGAATTGAAATACTTGTCATGGAAGACTGCTTTTCTGTTGGCTATTACTTCTGCAAGAAGGGTGTCTGAGTTGCAGGCCCTTATGGCAGTAGAGCCCTTTTGATTTTCCATAAGGATAGGGTATCATTACGTACTAATCCTTCCTTTATGCCTAAGGTGGTTTCTAGTGTGGCTTTAAACCAAACTATTCATTTGCCTACCTTTTATGCAGACCCCCAAAATACAGGGGAAAAGATTTTGCACACTTTAGATGTACACAGGCAATTGCGTTATTATTTGAGCAGGACTAAGGATTTTAGGCAGTCTCAGCAGTTGTTTGTTTCTTTTGCTTTGAGTTCACAGGGCAAGCCTGTGTCAAAACAAACTATTTCTAGGTGGATTGGCTTTTGCATTGCATTTTGTTATTCCCATCATGGCAAGGAGATTCCAGCTGGGATTAGGCCTCATTCCACTAGGGCTACTGCCACTTCAACTGCATTTCTAAGGGGGGTGGCAACTAAGGATATTTTGGAAGCAGCTACTTGGAGTTCAGTGCATACTTTCTCTAAGCATTATCACCTTCCTATTTACTCTAAGTCTAGGGCTGGTTTTGCCACCGCTGTTTTGCAAGGCATTTTGTCAGCTCCTACTTCTTTATGATTTGCCAGCCTCCCTTACCTCTGCTTTGGGATTCTACCCAATAGTAAGGACTGCAGCAATGGAAAACGAAGAACATAGTACAGTTTTGTACCTACCATAAATGTAGATGTTCGAGGATTCCATTGCTGCAGTCCAATTTACCCTCCCTCCTTCCCCTCTGTGTTTAGGGGTGGTTGTGTAGGTGAGTTTACATGCTTATATTTTTGTATGTATTTTTGTATATATTGTACATGTTTTTGGTGCAGGTATTTTGGGCCTTGTTTTTTTAGGGTCTTCTGACATCTGGGGCAAGAAAAGACTGAGGATATGACGTCGGTCATGCGCATTAGTACCCTGACGTACTGACGTCAGTCTAAGGCGCCATGACCGACGTCAGCCTTATACTCTGGTATTCGGGCCGACTGGACGCGGACTATACCCAATAGTAAGGACTGCAGCAATGGAATCCTCGAACATCTACATTTATGGTAGGTACAAAACTGTACTTTTTTCTCTGACATCTGGAGATTTTGAGACAGAGGCAATTGGCCCTCCAAGACCCCCCTCTGAGGAGGAGTTTGTATTCCTCAAGGCCTTCGGAGCTCAACCTTCTGCCTCCTGGGTGTCTCCACCCTTCGACTAACTCCTAGACTTGGTTTGTCGAAGGGTGTGGGAGATGCCTGATTCCGTGGAACCGGTGCCCAGACGTCCAAACAAGTTCTTGTCTGCTCCCCCGGGCAAAGAGTTTCTTACCAAAGGGGTTTCGGTAGATGCCTTGGTGGTGGCGGCAGCCACTCGGCAGGAAGTTGCAGAGGCTTCTTCCACCTTCCTAACAAGGAGCCCAGGAGTATGGACCGGTATGGGAAGCGTACCCTGTCTTCGGCGACCTTCACCTTACGGTCGTTGAATTATCTGTCATTTCACTCTGCTCTAAAGAGATCTCGTGAAGGAGCTAGGAGATACTCTGATGGGTAACCTGCCTGAGGCGGTAGCGCAGACTTAACGCCCAGTTGTCTACCCTAGGGTCCATTGTCAACTCGTCCATGAGGCTCATATCTTATGCAGCTGAAGGGGCGAGTAGGGCAGCTAGCTCAGGTGTAGCTCTCAGAAGGCAAGCCTGGATGCGCCTGTGTCATTTTGCAGAGGCCTTTTAAGTCTTCCTTTACTGACACCCCCTTTGATGGGTCCTCTTTTCGGACCCAAAGTGAAAGACACTCACCAGATGCGAACAGGAGGGAAAAGACAATCTGCCGTAGGGGCCCATTTTTCTCTCCCTTCTAGGCCTTACCCCAAGGCTCAGAGAGGGGGGGAAAATGTGGTTCAAAAAGTCTGAGGTCCTTTCCCACGGCTCAAGGTGAGTCCCCCTCCAGAAGCAGAGGGGAGAATTATTCTGGAAGATGCCGTCCTAGAGGCAGAGGGGGCCCCCCGCAATTCCTTTCAGCATTCTTGAGGTGTTGCCAGACTGCTATTCCGGAGCCAGTCGGGGGCTGAATTTTGTTGCATCTGGAAGCCTGGGAGAGCATCACCCAGGATCGTTGGGTGCTTCGAAGTGTTACCGGAGGTTACACTATTCCCTTTGCATCGACACCCCTTGCAGTCAGAAGGATCCCGGACGTCTCACCCAGTCAATGGGATCAAGCAGCACTAGAAGTGGCAAAGCTGCTAGAAAAAGGAGTCATCCAACCAGTCCCCTCCGACCATGTCGGATCAGGAACTTACGACTCTTTTTGGTGCCAAAAAGAACAGGGGACCCGAGACCCATTCTGGATCTCAGTCGACTCAATCGCTACGTTCTGAAGTCCAAGTTCCGAATGGTCACACTTCAGCCCATTTTTCCACTGCTGGAGAAAGGAGTATGGATGTGCCCCATCGATCTCAAGGATGCCTACTACCACATCAAAATGGAGAAGGCATCCAGGAGTCATTTATGCTTCCGGCTAGGAGCCAGTCACTTCCAGTTTCGTGCCCTGCCTTTTGGTCTCACCACAGCCCCCAGGGTGTTTACCAAGTGCTTGGCAGTGGTGACTGCTCACATGAGACGTCTAGGATTCCAGGTGTTTCTGTATCTGGACGACTGGCTTCTTGCCGCCCCCACCAGGCATCTCTTCATTCAAGCCAGGGAGACTACCATCTCACTTTTCCCAGTTCAAAGCAATTCCTAGACTTTGGCAAAGTCTGCCTTGCAGCCCTCACAGCGTGTTGTTTTTATGGGCACAGAGCTAGACTCTATTCAAATGCGCGCGTTTCTGCCATAGGACAGGATAAGGGTGTTGCAGTCTCAGATCCACGCACTATTGCCCCTCAGAAAAGTTCAGGTTAGTTCTTCAGCTCTTGGGATCCATGGCCTCCACCATCATGCTGGTACCCCTGGCCAGGTTACACATGCAGATACTGCAGTGGCTCCTGTTGGTTCAGTGGTCCTTTCAAAAGCTTCCTCTTTCCCACTTTATACTTCTCACGAAGCGATGCAAACGAGACCTCCTCTGGTGGCAGAGGGAGGAGCTTGGTTCCTATGTCTCCAGTGGCCACGGTGACCATGGACGCCTCCCAGATGGGGGGGGGGGGCATTATCTAGGCAGGATGGTCCAAGGCACCTGGCAAGACCACGAGGTACACTTGCACATCAGTGTTCTGGAGAATGAGAGCGGTGTTTCTGGCGTTGCGAGCACTCCACGACTTTCTACCTCTGGGAACGATTGCAATTCACTCTGACAACATGTTTGTGGTGTGGTACATGAACAAGCAGGGGGAACAAAATCTTACCCTCTCTGCAGAGAGGCCATGCACGTGTGGCAGTGGGCAGTGTCTTCCCAACGGTTTCTAGTGACAATGCACATTCCGGGGAGATCCAACGTGATAGCGGACAAGCTAAGCAGAGCTATTCTGATGCCTCACGAGTGGTCCCTGAACAACAGAGTGGCGGTTCACATCTTCAAAAAGTGGGGTCAGCCTTGCTGCGATCTCTTCTCCAGCCTCCTCAATGCCAAATGCAGCAAGTACTTCACTCTGATCCCCCCACAGGGGGGAGTCACCCAGGGACGCTCTAGCTCACGATTGGCCTCCCGGTCTGGTCTACGCTTTCCCTCAGTTTCCTTTGTTGCCAAGAGTGATACAGAAAGCCATATCCGTGGGAAGCAGGATGATTCTTATTGCTCCACACTGGCCTTGACAAGTATGGTTCCCCTTTCTTCAACGGTACGCACCGGACGGTCCGTGGACTCTGGACCCAGTGCTGGACCTCCTGATTCACATGTCAGGACTACTTCATCCCTGCGAACCCTCAGGTTGACCGCCTGGCTGCTCCAGTTCCATCCCTAGTCAGGCTACATTCCTTTTCTCTTGAAGTGGTGCACATCTCGTCGTCTTATGTCTTCCACCAGGAAGATTTATTCCAGCAAATGGAGGAGATTCTCCATTTGGGCTCGGGCCCAAGGGTTGCATCCCTTCACAGCCCCTATTCCGTCGGTCTTGGATTTTTTAGCCATGTTCTGTCAGGGCTCCGCACCCGCTACCATTAAAGTACAGTTGGCCCCAATTTTCACACATCTTATGAGCCCTCTCTTATGGGCCACAAGCTCTCTAAAGCTTTTCTAAAAGGCGCTTGGTTACTTCGTCCCCCAGATGTTCTTCGTCTTCCATTGCTGCAGTCCTGACTATTGGGTATAGTCCGCGTCCAGTCGGCCCGAATACCAGAGTATAAGGCTGACGTCGGTCATGGCGCCTTAGACTGACGTCAGTACGTCAGGGTACTAATGCGCATGACCGACGTCATATCCTCAGTCTTTTTTGCCGCATGGTCCGATGCAGAAGCAATTTTGCGAGTGCAGGTTGGCGTTCTGAGATATTTCCGAAACCGGAGTTTCAGACCGAAACAGAGTTGGCTAAGTACCCCGTTGGGGAACATTTTGGTTTTCTTGCCTCAGTATTTAACGGATGTCAGAAAAAGTGAATAACTGTATTTCTTGTGGGAAGCAGATACCGCATAGGGATTATCATACATTGTGTATTCCTTGTTTAGGGCCTGAGCACGACGTTGTTGGTTGCCGTTCTTGTGCTAGATTTAACAAACGCACTATTAAGAGGAGGCTAGATTGTGCCAGGTTAGTGTTTGGGAAGCGTTGCAATTATAATATGCCATCGGATGCTCCGACGCCCGCTTCATCCAAGAAGCGCAAGGACAAAACAGTGAAGCCTAGGGTTGATGAACCGACAGTCCCGGACGTCGGTTCTTTAGAAGGCTCAGTGGAGCCAGAGGTTTTGCCAGGAGTTTCCATGGAGTCTCAGGCAGAAACTTTATTGTTACAGGATGTGCCCTCTCAGGAGGTAGGCCAGGCTGAGGGGCTTCTCAGGTAACTGTTCTTCCCTCTCTTCCCAAGGTAGTTAGGGCCTCTCCTTCTGTTGCCAAAGCTTCTTTAGAGGTAGGCCAAGTTCAGCTTCTGTGGGGCTTCTCCTAGCATTTCGGCTCTGTACCTAAGAAACATATGCTTAAAATGGCAGAAGATTTGATTACTATGATTAGAGGTTCTATGCCCCGCCTGATAAGAGGCCTAGGGTGGAACAGGAGTTTGATAGTTTTGAACAGTGTTCACAGGCTTCAGAGTCTTCACGGAAGACTTACAGGAGTATCCTACTTATTCTGATTCTGATGTGGATGATTCCACTCCTACAGCTTCTCCTCCTGAGGATTTCTCATTGTCAGAGACTCTGCACTCCATGAGGGAGCACTTTAAATGGGAAGGCCAGGATTACTCTGATTCCAGGAAAAGGCTTAGGGAATTCTTGTTTTTACCCCAGCATAGGCCCTTAGCTATTCCTCCTGTGTTGAATGTGGTGGAGGATGTTTTTGCAGAGGCTTCCCTGAACCCTGACTCCTTGCCTCCTGCTCCTGTTAAGCCTGATAGGTATTATAGGGTGCCCGAAGCTCATAAGTATTTGTTTAAGAGTCCTAGGGCGGACCCAGAAACTGTTTCTCAGGGGCCTAAAGGTGTTAAAGCTTCTATGGTTAAAAATCCTGTACCCACTGATAAAGAGGCAAGGGCTTTGGATAGGTGGGGAAAGAAAGTGTATACTTCTTTCACTCTAGCCATGAGGGCGTTGAATTGTCAGTTTCACATGCTAAAATATCAAAATTATCTCCTTTCACAATTGAAATCTAAGGTGGATGCTTTGGCGGAAGGTATTGAGTGTAAAGAGTTGCTGGATTTGGTTCATGTGTCTGAACAAGTGGGTAAGCATTCTTTGCAGTGTGGTTTTGATGCTGTACAGGCCTCCTCGAGGGTGGCTGCTACTAGTTCTGTTCTTCGCAGGCATGCCTGGTTGAAGGATCAGAATTTGGCTGAGCGTGTTAAGACAAGGATTTTGGATGCTCCTTTACAGTCTGATGTGTTGTTTGGATCGCCTGTGGAAGCAGTTTTAAAGAAAATGGAGGACAAAGCTAAGTCTATGCAAACTGTTAAAGATTTTTGCAGGTGCAGCCTCCAAGTTTAGTAGAAATTGGCCTGCTAAGGGGTGGACATATCCTGCTTATGATTCCCAGTCTAGGGGTAGGTCTAGACGTGGTAGGGGCAGGGCTCAAGGTTCTTTTAGGCCTAGATCAGGAGTTCACCTGCTCAGACTTCTGGTGAGGGCAGGGGTCAGTCCTTTCGTAAACAGACCCAATGACCTGCCTTTTCAGCTGCCAGTGGATTCTCGTCTGGCAGCTCCTTTGGGAGGAAGACTGTCTCTTTTCAAAGAAAATTGGGATTTAATTACTCAAGACAGATGGGTGTTGGATATCATTCATCACGGTTACAGATTTTATTTCCACACAATGCCCCTTTCAAAGGCATGCCAGATGTTCCTCCTCCACAAAGAAAAGAGGCTCACAAGCAAGTTTCTCAGTTACTCCAGATGGGGGCCATTCAGCCAGTCCCTGTATTAGAAAGGGGCCTAGGATTTTATTCTCGCCTGTTTCTAGTACCAAAGAAGGGGAACACGTGGAGACCAATTTTGGATTTATCCCTCCTCAACACTTATCTGGACATTCCCAAGTTCAAGATGTTGACGTTACAACAACTTTTACCTCTGCTGGGCAAAGATCACTGGATGGTAACTTTAGATCTCAAGGAAGCTTACCTTCATGTGCCTATAAGGCTAAGTTGCAGGAAGTATCTGCGGTTTCGAACTGGAAATTCTCATTATCAGTTCTCTGCATTGCCCTTTGGCTTATCTACTGCCCAGAGTATTCACAAAGGTTCTGGCTCCAGTGATAGCTTACTTCAGGCTTCAAGGAATTCAAATCTATCCTTACTTGGACGACTGCCTGATTCTGGCTCAAGAAAAGGAAGACCTTCTACAGCATCTGGAATATGTTATAGCAGTGCTAAGATGCCTAGGGTATTCTGTGAGCGAAATAAAGTCCAGTCTAGTACCCTCTCAAGACATGTGCTTTCTGGGTGTGAGACTGAATACAGCAGCCCAGATGGCCTTTTTAACCCCGGACAAACGAAAGAGTCTGTCACTTTACTTCCATCAACTATCTCATCAGTCCGTGCTGACTGCAAGGACAGTCCTTCAAGCATTAGGGTTCATGGCATCTTGTATTCTGGTGCTTCCCAATGCCAAACTGCATATGAGGAAGCTGCAATGGTATCTCAAAAATGTATGGACACAGCACTGCCAGGATTTGGACACTGTCATTCAAATAATACCTTGCCTTCAAAAGGAATTCTTGTGGTGGGCTCAGGAATGTCACCTAAACAAGGGACTCTCTGTGACCCGGCCAGAGGCGAGTCAGATTTTAACGACAGATGCCTCGGACATTGCTTGGGGAGCTCATCTAAATGGAAAATGGATACAAGACAAGTGGCCTGCCAGACTACAGCATCTACATATCAACATGAAGGAGATGTTAGCAGTCCAGTTTGCATTGATGGCTTTCAGGGAGTTACTTCTTCCAGGGCAGGTGTTGATTCTAACAGACAACACAACTGTCATGTGGTACATCAACAAGCAAGGGGGAACACATTCTTATCCTCTATGCAGGCAAGCAATGATTTTATGGGAGACTGCGTTAAGCTTGCAACTAACTCTTCAGGCAAGGTTTCTGCCAGGAGCACAGAACTCCCTAGCAGATGTGTTAAGCAGACAAATCATGGATCCCCACGAGTGGAAACTGGATCTTCATGTATTTCAGAAATTGACAGTGTCATGGGGAACTCCAGACATAGATCTGTTCGCTTCTCCACTAAACCACCAGCTGCCAAAGTATTGCACAAAGGGGTTTCATCACACAGCTTGGAAAGTGGATGCTCTGTCTTTCAGTTGGAAAACCTTCATGTCTATGCCTTTCCACCTCTGCCTCTTCTTCCAAAGGTACTATTAAAGGTCAGACAAGACAGGCCAAGGATGATTTTGATAGCTCCAGATTGGCCTCGCAACACTGGTATCCACTACTACGGAGTCTGGTAAAGAAGCCTCCATGGCCTTTACCTCTGATTCCTCATCTGTTATCTCAGAAGGACGGTCATCTGCTCAATGTCAAGCTTCACTCTCTTCATCTAACAGCTTGGCATATTCTCTGTTGAAGCACAGCAGGTCTCAACTTCCTCAACAAGTTTTAAATGTGATTATGGAAGCTAGAAGACCTAGTACAAGGAAGGTGTAATGAAAAATGGAAGAGATTTTTATTTTGGAGTACAGCAAAGAATTTGGAGATTTCTGAGCCTAATTTGGGTGTGGCTCTTCAATATCTTACTGAGTTATTGGACAAAGGTTTGTCCTTCTCTTCCATTAAGATTCATGCTGCAGCAATTTCAGCTCACTATGATTGTGACCCACCTCTGTTTTCGCATCCTTTGTTCAAGCAGTTTCTTAGAGGGGCAAAGAATATAAGACCCCCACGTAGAGCTCCTACTCCTGCTTGGGATCTCAATTTTGTGTTGGAAAAACTTACTCTACAACCTTTTGAGCCTGCGGCTACTGCTGAATTGAAATACTTGTCATGGAAGACTGCTTTTCTGTTGGCTATTACTTCTGCAAGACGGGTGTCTGAGTTGCAGGCCCTTATGGCAGTAGAGCCCTTTTTGATTTTCCATAAGGATAGGGTATCATTACGTACTAATCCTTCCTTTATGCCTAAGGTGGTTTCTAGTGTGGCTTTAAACCAAACTATTCATTTGCCTACTTTTTATGCAGACCCCCAAAATAAAGGGAAAAAGCTTTTGCACACTTTAGATGTACACAGGCGATTGCGTTATTATTTAAGCAGGACTAAGGATTTTAGGCAGTCTCAGCAGTTGTTTGTTTCTTTTGCTTTGAGTTCACAGGGCAAGCCTGTGTCAAAACAAACTATTTCTAGGTGGATTGGCTTTTGCATTGCATTTTGTTATTCCCATCATGGCAAGGAGATTCCAGCTGGGATTAGGCCTCATTCCACTAGGGCTACTGCCACTTCTACAGCATTTCTTAGGGGGGTGGCAACTAAGGATATTTTGGAAGCAGCTACTTGGAGTTCAGTGCATACTTTCTCTAAGCATTATCACCTTCCTATCTACTCTAAGTCTAGGGCTGGTTTTGCCACAGCTGTCTTGCAAGGCATGTTGTCAGCTCCTGCTTCTTTATAATTTGCCAGCCTCCCTTACCTCTGCTTTGGGATTCTACCCAATAGTCAGGACTGCAGCAATGGAAGACGAAGAACATAGTACAGTTTTGTACCTACCATAAATGTAGATGTTTGAGGATTCCATTGCTGCAGTCCAATTTACCCTCCCTCCTTCCCTCTGTATTTAGGGGTGGTTGTGTAGGTGAGTTTACATGCTTATATTTTTGTATATACTGTTGTATATATTGTACATGTTTTTGGTGCAGGTTTTTTGGGACTTGTCTTTTTGGGTCTTCTGACATCTGGGGCAAGAAAAGACTGAGGATATGACGTCGGTCATGCGCATTAGTACCCTGACGTACTGACGTCAGTCTAAGGCGCCATGACCGACGTCAGCCTTATACTCTGGTATTCGGGCCGACTGGACGCGGACTATACCCAATAGTCAGGACTGCAGCAATGGAATCCTCGAACATCTACATTTATGGTAGGTACAAAACTGTACTTTTCTGAGCCTGTGCTGCCATGGGACCTGAACCTTGTGCTACAAGCTATTACGTCACCACCCTTTGAACCGGCTGCCACTTGCGACTTGAAATTCTTCTCAGAAAACTGCTTTTCTGATATGGGTATCAGAACTTCAAGCCTTGTCCATTAAACCTCCATATTTGGTCTTTCACAAGGACAGAGTCTCTCTCAGGCTTAACCTGTCCTTTCTCCCGAAGGTGTCATCCCCTGTCAATCTTCATCAATCTATTGAGCTACCAGTGTTTTTTCCGAACTTTTCCAATAAAGCAAAGTTCAGGTTGCATCAGTTGGATGTGCACAGACAACTGAGATTTTATTTACATAGGACGAAGCAAGTTAGGAAATCTGATCAGTTGTTTTGTCCTTTTCAGAGGACAGAGCAGGTAGTCCTATTTCCAAGTGCACTATTTCTAAATGGATCAGAGACTGTATTTCATTCATTTACTTGTCAGCAGACAGAACTTTATCCCGTCGAGGCTCATTCTACCAGGGCTATGTCTACGTCAATAGCTTTCCATGCTAGACTTTCCTTGGATGATTGTGTTGCGGCAACGTGGGCTTCTCCCAACACTTTTATTATTCATTACAAGCTGGACGTGGCTTCTAGGGGCTGGGCTTCCTTTGGTTCCACGGTTCTCAGGAGTATCTTCTTATGAGCCTCCCAGGATAGAGGTGCTGGGGGCGCTGTCCCATGAGTAAGGAATGTAGGCGAGATAGGACCACATAACATCAGTTAGTTATGTACTCACCATAACGATCGATGTATGTGATCCATCTCACCTACATTCCTATGTACCCTCCCACCTGCCCCCTTCCTAGAGGAATTGAAAGAATTTTTTGGCTCCGTGGACCCTTCAAGGTCAGTGATTTGTTTCCCTATCTGGATGGATTTTCTTCTAGTGTTTGAGTATGGGTTATGAGTGCTATGATTGTTATGATTGCAAACAAGATCTGGGGCTAGGGTGAGGTGCAACCTGAGATACCGGGTTAGCCCAGCCAATTAGAGACTTCGTGCTAGAAAGTTTGGCCGAGTCGGAGCAGATCCTTTGCTCCGAACCCGTGAGTAAGGAATGTAGGCGAGATGGACCACATACATCTATCGTTATGGTGAGTGCATAACTTAACTGTTAAGAATAGATACAAGTATATGGCAATGATTTATTTAGAGAAGTTTTAGCCAGTTTACAGAGAAATTAAACACAAGTTAGTATAATCTCAGGAATTGCAATTTGAAGTGAGAGAAAAGCAGGCTTTATGGTACATTAGAGTAAAGCCAGGTGAGAGAACTTGACGGAAGTAAGGAAGTGAGTGAAGAAGGGAGGGTAAGGTGGTTTAATATGAGTAGGTGTTTGTTCGCAATTAGGGATATATTTTATCCTGGGGTTGAGCAAGAACAGTCTCTGCTTTTGGCTAGGATGTTTTTAAGAATGGTTTTGAAGGATGAGTGTCTCGACCTGATGGATACAGGTAAGGTGTTCTAGGCCTTAACAGCATGGTACAAGTACAGACATTGCCCAGCAAATTTGATAGGTTTGTGGCAGACCAGAGTGTTTGATCATTAAGTCATAATGACATCTGGAAACACAGATGTATAGAATGTTGAGTGCTAGGCAAGCAGATGAGTTTTGGATAACTTCATAGCTGGTAATGAGCTGTGTATGTGTCAGTTGATGGGGTAACTCTAACCAGATTAGACGTTATAGTGCTCTACAGTGTTGAGCTCTGAAGGGGGTATTTTCTGCATATGTGTAGCAGCTTTGTTATGGCATTTAGTTTTGAGTTTTGTGATGCTTGAAGGCAGGCAGGGTTGGGAGCACCATAAAAAAGTGTGGGGAGGAGATACGTAGTGATAAATTTTATTTGCATTGGTGTGAGTTTTTGCTATATAGCATCTCTAGTTTATTTTCTTGCCCAGTTTTGTATATAGATTGAATTTAAGATTTTCTCTAAATTTGCTATAAGTGACTTCAGTGATTGTATTAGGAGAGAGGACTCAAAATTTTGACTTTATGTTCTTTTCATTCTTCAACGTATGGATTCTGATCAAATCCTCTAATCTACTTGGCTGCTTATTCCAGACTTGTCTGTAGCTCTTGTGCTCCTCCCTCTACCCATTAAACCTTATTCTATCTCCATTACCTCAGAACTTCTTTGCCACCTTTGTGAACAGATACGGTTTCACTCTCTAATCATTAGAGATTTCGTTATTTAACTTTGAGTTTAACTTTATCTTTGATTAGTTTCTGTCTGGTCATTAGGTTTTTCCCCATTTCTTTTCCTATTATTTTCATAGTAATTCTTGATTGCCATTGTTTACCCTTTTCACTACAAGGCATTTGTTCAGCTTACCATCGCTGATGATTAATCCCCCTCCCTTTTCTTTCTTCTGTTTGCCTTTAAAAAAAAAAAAAAAAGCTGCTCTTGTAGCTTACTCTTGCTGTGTTTTTTTTCTCTTTGTTGGATACTGACATGTCAGACAAACTGACAGGCATTAAGGAGTGCGTGCACTGTCTTGGGGCCAGGCACTTGGATTCTTCTTGTAAGATCTGCTCCATCTTTAACCCAAGAGCCCTGGCAGACAAACTTTTATTCTATGGAGACTTCTCCCTTCTACATCATCTTCAGGGGCTAAAGCCCCCTCCAAAACTAGCAAGTCTGCTCCTCTGGGACATCCCACAGATCTTTGGAGTCTCCTTTTATAAACTAGAAAAACTTCAGTTCAGAGACTGTTTGATCCAAATACTCTGCCTTGGGATCCTAAGGATGTCCTTCATGGATGCATCTGCAGTCATAACAAGCGGGTTGTCCTGTCGTCAGGCAGCCCTGCAGTCGGCCGGATTCCAAAGTCCGGGTCCGGCTTCGGCTGATGTCGCACTCCACCCGACGTCATCTCTGTTGGTCTTCGGGTATAAAAGCATCAGCCGACGCCATTTTCCTCAGTCTTTCTTGCCGCTGCTCAAGCAGAAGCTGTTCGCAAGTGCCGGTCGGTCGGATCCAGAGATTACTTCTACCGAATACTACCAAGACTTCTAAAGCTAAGTACCCGCTGGGGACTCTTTCTTGCCTCAGCCGATGTCAGAAAAAGTTAACAATTGTTTAACCTGTGGGAAACAAATACCTCATAAAGATTTCCACTCTTACTGTCTGCCTTGTTTAGGCCCAGCCCACGACGTAGAAGCCTGTTCGCCTGTGCCTCTTTCAACCGACGAACGCTTAGGCGCCGGTCGGAGTTTGCAGAACAGTTTTTCGGTACTGATTTTGCGTACATTATGCCGCCGGATCCTCCGACTACCCAATCTACCAAAACGCAAAGATAAAGACCGACACTCGCGGTCCGCGGTTTCGGCGAAACCACGGTAAAGCAAACATGAGTGTCTCGGTTTCGCCGAAACCGAGAAAACTGATCAAAGTACAGCTGAACCTATTCTTACAACTGAGGCCCCTGCTACAACTCTTGAATCGACCTCAGAAATTGTACCCACTACGGTGGTTGACTTATCAGACACCATCCCCTTGGATGTCTCTACCCCAGCACGTGGTGCTGCTAGGCCTCCAGCAGCCATGTCAATTAAGGCCTTCGCCAGGGCTAAAGCAGCCAAGACTACTAAATCAGTGCCTGTTAAACCCCCCACATCCAGGCCCTCTTCTAGTTCTCAAATGCTTTCTTTAGCAGAAGATTTAATTTCTTTAATTAGAGGATCTCAATCTCACCCAGACAGGGCCTCTCAGCCCCCAGAGAAGAGACCTAGGGCAGAGCCCCCTGAGCCAGTGTAATCAGACATAACTGACCAGCCAGAGGCTCCCTTCTCCAATTTTGAAGATTCTGATGCTGAAGAATCCATTCCAGCTGCTTCCCCACCAGAAGAATTCTCCTTTGGGGAAACCTTGCATGCCATGCGAGAACAGTTCCAATGGCAGCAACAGGATTTTTCAGACTCCAGAAAAAGACTTAGGACCTTTCTGCACCTCCCACAGCACAGGCCCTTGGCTATACCTCCTGTTCTCTCTGTGGTGGATGATGCTTTCAATGATGTTTGCTCCGCTCCAGATTCTTTACCCCAGCCCCTGCCAAACCAGACAGATTTTACAGGGTGCCAGATACTCATCACCACCTTTACAAGGCCCCTCTTGCAGACCCAGAAACTATATCCCAGGGTCCCAAGGCAGTAGCGACCACAGCTAAAAACCCTATTCCTTCTGAAAGGGAAGCAAGTTCATTAGACAGATGGGGTAAAAGGTCTACACTTCAGCTACTCTCTCAGCTAGAGCTTTAAACTGTCAGTTTCACATGATACAATACCAAGAGTTTATGCTTGATCAGTTAACTAAAAACTAACCACTGATGAATCTCTTGATGAGAAATATGTATTAGAGATGGTAAATAACATACAACAAGTTAGCAACCATTCCTTAAAATGTGGCTATGATGCACTGGAGGCTTCATTTAGATCAGCCATGACAGGCACAGTGATAAGAAGGCATGCATGGCTAAAGGAACAAGCTTTACCGGATCATGTTAAAGCTAAGTTGCTAGATGCTCCTATGGACAAGACAAGTTTGTTTGGTACACCTGCCCAGCAGGTTATGAAGAAAATGGAAGAAAAGGCAAAATCTGTTCAAACTGTCAAAGATTTCTTGCAGGTTCAACCCCAAGGTTTAGCAGGAACTGGCCTGCCAAAATTGGTCCTTTCCTGACTCCACAAAATTTCAAAGGGGCAGGAATAGACGCTCCAGAGGCAGAAACCAATCCAGAGGAGGGGCCTACAGAGGACGACAGTGGCAAGGTAACAACAGAGGCACAGACACAGCCACTGCCACTACATCAGCACAACCACAGTGACTTAATCCTAACTCCGCCTACCAGGGAACAAATAGCAGCTCCTCTAGGCGGAAAGTTAACCTTATTTTCAAAGAACTGGCACTACATAACAAAAGACAAGTGGATTTTACAAACCATAGATCAAGGTTACCGGTTTCACTTCCACACTTTACCAGTCAAGAGGAATGCCAAATCTACCTCCAAATCAAAAAACAGAGGCTCTACGCCAGATAATGGAGTTAGCAAACATGAGAGCTGTGGAAAGAGTGCCAACAGCAGAACAAGGAAAGGGGTTCTATTCCAGACTATTCCTAGTTCCAAGAAAGGAAAAAGTTGGAGACCAATTCTCGACCTGTCCACCTTAAATACATACATCATTGTCCCAAAATTCAAAATGCTGACCCTACAGCAACTTCTTCCCATGCTGGGCAAGGAGTCTTGGCTGGTAACTCTAGATCTCAAGGAGGCATACCTGCATGTCCCCATTCGACCAATCTGCAGAAGATACCTCAGATTTCTTGCAGGATCAGAGCACTATCAATTCTCAGCATTGCCCTTTGGCTTATCTACTGCCCAGAGTATTAACAAAATGCCTGGCATCAGTAATCGCCATTGCAGACTACAGGAATTCAAATTTACCCATACCTGGACGACTGCCTACTACAAGGGGACAACAAAAGCAAGCTGACAACAGATTTACAAAGGGTCATTTACTTGCTACAAGGACTGGGATACACAGTCAATTTACAAAAGTCAAGGCTGATACCATCCCAAACAAGGACATTCTTGCTGAATTGGACACAGTACAACAAATGGCATTCCTGACTACAGAAAACAAAAGAACTTCCTCTTTACTTCTTGGCACTAACAAAACTGAACAAGTTAACAGCAAGAAAAGTTCTGCAGGCCTTGGGCTTCATGGCATCATGCATAATCTTGGTCCCATTTGCCAGACTACATATGAGGAAACTACAGTGGTACCTAAAGAATTTATGGTCCCAACACAGACACAGTCTAGAAACAGAAATCCCACTAATTCCATGCTTAAAACAGGAGTTCCTATGGTGGGCTCAGGCATGCCAGTCAAACCCAGGCCTACCCTTTCGCAGATGTCAACCAAGCCAGACCATCACAACAGACGCTTCAGACCTAGGATGGGGGCCCACATGCTGGACAAATGCGTGCAAGGATTGTGGACACAGGATCAACTTCACCTACACATCAATCTAAAAGAAATGCTGGCAGTAAAACTGGCAATCCAAAAGTTCAAACCATTCCTCAGAGGGCCAGTTGATGATAAGGACAGACAACACCACAGTCATGTGGTACATCAACAAACAGGGAGGCACTCATTCATACCCCTATGCAGAATGACCTTGGAGCTGTGGACCCTGGCACTCAGCTACAACATTCAGTTACAGGCAATATTTGTACCGGGAAAGACAATACTCTAGCAGACATATTAAGCAGAACCACTTCGGATGCCCACGAATGGAAGCTGCACCCGAACATCTTCAAGACCATCTCAAAGAAATGGGGAATGCCACAGATAGACCTATTCGCATCACCTCTCAATCACCAGCTCAAAAATTCTGCACAAGGGCATTCCACCCACTAGCATGGAAAGTGGACTCACTCTCCTTCAACTGGAAAGGCCTAACAGCATACGCATTCCCACCTCTTCCTTTGATACACAAGGTACTACTAAAATCAAGGAAGAACGCCAAGGATAATCCTGATAGCTCCAAACTGGCCAAGACAACACTGGTACCCACTACTGAAGAGCATGTCTCGAACAATATGTGGCCAATACCCCTGATGCCTTTGTTGTTAACTCAGAACAACTACAGCATCATACATCCAAACCTAAAACGCTGCAACTGACTGCATGGAACATCACATAGCAGCAGCTAATCCAGAACTTTCCCAAAGAGTTAAAGACATTATTCTTGAAGCACGCAGACCTTCAACAAGAAGGAACTGTGCTGGAAAATGGAAAAGGTTTGCCATTTGGAGTACGAAAGAGGAAAAGATGTGTCAAACATAGATATGCCTAACATTCTGGAGTATCTGGCGAACTTCTTCATTCAGGCCTGTCCTACTCCTCCATCAAGATACATGCATCAGCTATTTCAGCAGAATACAGCTTTGATCCACCTGTTTTTCGCACCTTTGCTCAGGCAGTTCCTCAGAGGAATCAAGAATGTAAAACCTCCAAGGAAACCACCATTACCAGCTTGGGATTTAAACTTTGTGCTAGAAAAGTTGACACTATCACCCTTTGAACCAGCAGCAACAGCAGACCTACAACACCTGTCATGGAAAACTGCTTTCCTACTGGCAATTACTTCAGCAAGGAGGGTTTCAGAACTACAGGCCTTAATGGCAGTGCAACCCTTCCTAATCTTCCACCAAGATAGTGTCCATGAGGACTAATCCTACATTTATGCCCAAGGTGGTATCCAGAGTATCTTTAAACCAGGCAATCCACCTACCTACCTTCTTCCCAACCCACAAAACAGAGGGAAAGAATACTGCATACCTTGGATGTACATAGACAGCTACGCTACTACTTGGACAGAACAAAAATAGCAGAAAGACTGACCAACTTTTGTAGCCTATGCAACAGGAAGGGAAGGAAAAGCTATTTCCAAACAGACAATCTCCAAATGGATAGGAAATTGCATACGATACTGTTACTCCTTCCATGGAAAACCAATTCCACAGAACATAAGACCTCATTCTACAAGGGCAACAGCCACTACCACAGCCTTCTTACGAGGAGTGGCAACCAAAGACATTATTGAGGCGGCTACTTGGACCTCCGTGCATACATTTGCCAAGCATTATAATTTGCCTCTATATTCCAGATCCCGAGCAGGATTTGCCACTGCTGTACTGCAAGGGATCCTAAACACACCATAATCTACTTTTATCCTCCTCCCTAGTTGGCTATGGTATTCTACCCACTTGTTATGACTGCAGATGCATCCATGAAGGACATAGTACAGTTTTGTACCTACCATAAATGTAGATGTCCGAACTGGATAGCATCTGTAGTCAGGATTACCTCCCGCTTCCCTCTGTGGTACTCCTAGGGTGTTTACCCTCCTAATAGCTAGCTGTTGGGGGAGTCTTTATGGTGTATTTGTTTGTATATATGTACATATATGCTTATTTTTGTGTTTACCTCTATCTATTTGGAAACATTGGCATCTATCCAAATTTTAGCCTGCAAGAGGGCTACTGGCATCTGGGGCAAGAAACAGTGAGGAAAATGGCGGCTGATGCTTTTATACCAAGACCAACAGAGATGACGTCGGGTGGAGTGCGACATCAGCCGAAGCCGGACCCGGACTTTGGAATCCGGCCGACTGCAGGGCTGCCTGACGACAGGACAACCCGCTTGTTATGACTGCAGATGCTATCCAGTTCGGACATCTACATTTATGGTAGGTACAAAACTGTACTCTTCAGCTCCTTCTGTCAAGTACCATGAGTCTTAACCACCCATGGATCCTAGGTCCTTGGATCTCAAGCTGGATCCTTCTATAATAGTGCAACTCCAGAATTTGCCACTAAAGTTTCACCGATCTTGCCTTCTCAATTGTTTCAGACTCCAAAGAAGCATTCACGGACCCCATGCACTGCTTCCTTCCGAAGCTTATTGGAAGCAGATGTGGATAGAATGATACGAAAATCTCAGCGCTCAGATCCAGATGGGCTCTTATCAGCTCTCTCCTCTTATCAGATCCATGAGTATATCTACCATGTCAAAAATCTAGTCTCCTTCTCTGATCTGTCCAGTGGTTTTCAGAGTCCCAGGATCTGAAATTCCCAAGAGATGTGGTGGTTGATCAATGAAGGCTTCCTCTAATCTGACTGGATACTTGGCTAGTTCTGCTTATAGACCCTTGGATCATAATAGGCCTCTGAGTTGGATCCCAGGAGATAAGTTTGGCTTGGATTTTGCAGGACCCATCCCTTCCCCTTGGAGCCTCGGCCCTGGACAGTTCGGATCCAGTTCCACACCCAGGGGGATGCATAGGACTAAGTGAGGGCCTCCACTTCCAAATTTGGGAGTAATAAAACTCCCCCTATGGTAAACTGTCTCAATGACGACTTTTTAAAATTTCCAAGCACTTCTCAGCTGACCCCCCCCCCCCTTTGGGGGGAAAGATTGCACTTCATGCAAAGAACTGGGGACATTACCCAGGACAAATGGGTTTTAAATAGTGTCCCAAGGATACAGATTTCACTTCCACACAAACTCCAAGCGGTTGGCCGGATCTACCTCCAAAGCAGTGAGCAGAGGCCCAAAAGCAAGTACTCTCTCCCTCTCAAGCATAAGGGCTATTCAGTTGGTACCAGAAGAGGAAAAAGGGACAAAGTTTCTACTCGAGATTTTTTCTGGTACCTAGAAAAGACCACTCATGGTGTCCTATCCTGGACCTGCCTACTCTAAGCACCTTTTTGCGGATTCCAAAATTCAAGATGCTGACTCCTTTACCAGTTGCTTCCTATGCTAAGCAAAGATGCCTGGTTGGCAAGGCTAAATTTAAAGGAAGCATACCTGCACATCCCAGTCAGGGAATCTTGCAGAAGATACCCACGCTTCAAGGCAGGCTACACGCACTATCCGTTCTCTGCACAGCTCTTTGGCTTATCTACTGCGCCCAGGGTATTCACAAAGTGCCTAGCTCCAGTCATTGCATTTTGCAGGCAAAGAAATATTCAAATATACCAATACCTGAACGATTGTCTATTTCGGGCAGAAACTAGGACATACTATTGAATGATCTGGCTTTTGTACAGAGGGTGCTAACCTGTCTGCGGTACACCATAAACGAAAATAAATCGCACCTGGTACCCTGTCAACAAATTATATTCCTGGGAGCAAGCTTGAATACAACTTCCCAGATGGCTTTCCTCACGCCAGAGAAACAAATTCACTTGACAACCTACTTCAAACAAGTGGTCACAAAAACCCAAAAACCCTGCTATCAGCAAGGCAGATACTAAAGCCTTGGGGCTCATGGTCTCCTGCATATGAGGAAACAATGGTATCTAAAAAGCCTATGGTGTCAACATTCTCAGGATCTAGAAGCAATGATTCCTATCATTCCTTGTCTACGTCTAGAATTCCTTTGGTGGTCAGAGGCCTGCCACCAAAACTAGGGACTACCATTCGCACTACCCCCTGCCACCCAAACCCTAACAGACTCATAAGACTATGCATGGGGGGGGGGGGGCGCACCTGGCAGGAAAGTGCATTCAGGGCAAATGGAACCCATTTCAAATGCACCTTCACATCAATTATAAAGAAATGTTAGCTGTACAGAATGCTCTGACAGCCTTCAAGGACCACATTCTTCCAGGACAATTAATGGTAAAGACTGACAACACCACTGTTGTGGTACATAAACAAGCAGGGGGGTACACCTTCTTAATCCCTCTGCAGACTAGACATGGTATTGTGGAATGCAGCCTTGAGCTACCAAGTACATCTACAAGCACAATTCCTTCCAGGAAAACTAAATACACTGGTAGATGGACTAAGCAGAACCCTCGTGGACCCACCAGAGTAGAAACTGGGACTAAGCAGAACCCTCGTGGACCCACCCGAGTAGAAACTGGAACAAAGGATTTTCAACATGTTCACCAGCAAATTGAGGAGCCCAGATGTAGACCCATTTGCCTCCCCCAGAATTATCAATTGGAAAAATTGTGCAAGTACTTCCCACAGATAAGCTTGGAAAGTGGATGCTCTGTCCTTCAACTGGGAAAAAACCTATCAATCAGTTTGCCTTTCCTCCTCTGCCTCTGCTCTCCAAAGTACTACTAAAGATCAAACAAGACAAACCAAGGATGATTTTGATTGCACCAGCCTGGCCACGCCAACACTGGTACCCCATCCTGCGCAGTGTCACTGTTTGCCCCATGGCATCTGCCTCAGACTCCTGCTGAGACAGCAGGGTAGGAGAACCAGATTCTGCGCCCTCAGCTTCAAACACTGAACCTAGCAGCCTGTAATTACCGAAGCTCTTTTTTACCATACCTCAGTAAACCAGTGATGGATCCAATTTTAGTGGGAAGGAGGCCTAGTGTTAATCTTTTCCATTTTTCAGCATAAGGTTTTTTCTGAGCCTGGAACTCATTTCAAGGGATGAGCACAGCAATGCCCAATTTACCTCCGATTTTACAATACTTAACTGAGATGCTTCACAAGGGCCTGTCTTTTTCCTCAAAAATTCACGCCTCTGCCATTTCAGCTCATTTTAACACAGAACCTTCCCTCTTCTCTCACTGCTCAAGCAGTTTCTCAGAGGGGCCAAAAAATTAAGACCACCCAGGAGAGCTCCAACTCCAGCCTAGAACCTTAACTTTGTATTGGAGAAACTCCCCCTTCCTCCTTTCGAGCCAGCTGCTACTGCAGATTTAAAATTCCTTTCTTGAAAAACAGCTTCCCTTTTAGCCATCACTTCAGCTAGAAGGGTATCCGAATTACAGGCACTTATAGCAGTGGAGCCTTTCATAATCTTTCATGCAGACAGGGTGTCCCTCAGGGCCAATCCCTCTTATGCCAAAGGGTGGTATCCAGTGTGGCCTCATCAGTGCATTCATTTGCATACCTTCTTTCCTAATCCACAGAACAAAGGGAAACTGATACTGCACTACTTAGATGTGCACAGACAGCTTAGATTCTACTTGGACAGGTCTAAACCTCAAAGGAAATCTGAACTGTTGGTGGCATTTGCTGCAGGGACAGAGGGGAAGGCTATTTCAAAGCGAACCATCTCCAAATGGTTAGGCCATTGCGTTCACTTTTGCTATAAGCACCATGGAAAACCTATCACACAGGGGATCAGATCCCACACAACCAGGGCTGCATCTACCTCTACTGCCTTTCTCAGAGTCTAACCTACCAGGGACATACTGGAAGCTGCTACTTGGAGTTCTGTACATACTTTCACCAAGCATTACCATTTGCCAATTTTCTCTAAATCCAGAGCTGGTCCTAATGCTATCTAAATTCCTCCTCCTCCCATCCTTAGCTTTGGGAATCTACCCAAATGTAATGACTGCAGCAGTGAAACACTAAGAACATAGTTCAGTTGTGTACACTTATCATAAATGTATATGCTCGAGTGTGTTCACTGTTGCAGTCCTGGTTACCCTCCCTCCAGCCCCCTGACTTTGTTTGGCTATACCTCTTCTCTGTCTTTCAATGCTTAAAAGCTTTTTGGTGCATTTGCTTTTTTGTTTGAGGTATAACCTTGTATATTTACAGATTTAATTGCTTCCCGTTAGGGGGGCACCTGACATCTGGGGCAAGAAAAGCTGATGCACTGATGTCACGGAAGAGACAGCAACTGACGCAGGACCCAAGACTGTTAATCAGGCTGACTGAGGGCTACCTGAAGCTGCTAACCCAAATGTAATGACTGCAACAGTGAATACACTCCAACATCTACATTTATGATAAGTGTACACAACTGTACTTTCTGAAAATCTCTGGGACCTTTCCAAGATTTGGCAGTGATTTCACCAGAGGCAGAGGCGGAAGTTTTTAATGGTAGATGTCACCCTAGAAGCAGAGTAGGTCTGCAGAACCAGAACTTCAGGAGCGCTGAAAGGGCCTGTGAAAAATCTCTGAAGTACTGCCAAACTGTCTTAATGCTGGAGACAGTGGGTGTAAAGACTCACCCCCCCCGAGACACCTAGGTAAGTATAACATGAGACACATGATTGCCAAGAATAATATACAGGGGTTGTTACCATTTTCCTTCCATTTCGCAAAAGGAAGAAACTTCCTGATATTCTACCCAGTCAAAGGAAGGCAGCAGCACAAGAAGTCTAAAAGGTCTTGCCAGACCAATTAAGATTTGGAACTTATTCAGGCTTTTTTTTAGTGCCAAAGAAAACAAGGGACCTCGGACCCAGTTTGGATCCAAGTAGTTTGAATCCATACCTAAAGAATGTAAAGCTGTTCTATTCCTCTGTTGTAATAACATGAGGCAGTTGCCTGCTGTGACAACCTGACGTCTGCCAGTGTACAAAAGACTTACTGGTAGTGTTGCATGGTTTGTCACATGTAGGCTGTTGGGTATCAGCCATAAGTGGCGTATGCACGCACCTTCCTTAGAACTTTGCTGCCAGTCCAAATGATTCACCTGTGCATATGGTCTGTTCGCCAAAGTGGTTAACGTCTCAACACATCAAATAAGTGCTCCGTTGGGGAATCCTTCCCTTACCTTTTTTCATTGTGGTTAGGTTTAATGTCATCCAAGAAAGGCAAATGTTCATATGCATGTCAGATATTGCACAAAGACCACCACCAGTGCACTTTTGTCTTGGGCTTCCCCATGATCACAGATCTTGATGTCCTTCAAGAATGCAACTGCAGTCATAACATATGGGTTGTCCTGCCTCAGGCAGCCCTCGGTCGGCCGGATTCCAAAGTCTGGGTCCGACGTCGGCTGATGTCGCATTTCTCTCCGTCAGAGGGGCTGAAGTACATAAGCATCAGCCGACGCCATCTTCTTCTGTCTGTCTTGCCGTGCGGTGCGCGAAGCAGAAGCAGTTCGCAAGTGCCGGTCGGTCAGCTCCTGTATTCTTCGAAACCAAAGTCATCAAAAAAGCTATGTACCCCGTTGGGGACCTTTTCTTGCCTCAGCCGATGTCAGAAATTACTGAAAAAGTAAATAATTGTCTGTCTTGTGGTAAACAAATACCTCATAAGGATTTCCACTCTTACTGCCTCCCTTGCCTTGGCCCAGACCACGACGTCTCGGCCTGTGCCGCTTGTGCTCGCTTCAGTAAGCGCACTCTCAGGCGCCGGGCGGAGTTCGCTGAAGACTTTTTCGGCGATAAATTTGACTATACAATGCTGTCGGAACATCCGACAATGCAGACTCCTAAGAAACGAAAAGACCGGGACAGACATCCTCGGCCCGCGTCTTCCACCGACACCATGCCAAAACCAACCGCGAGTGCTCTGGTTCCCTCTGAGGCGGTTATTCCACCACTCCAAACCGAAGACACCGCATTACCGATACCTCCGATACCGGATGCCACTCCGCCAGTTATTGACTTTCCTCCGGATACTGAAACAGAGGAAATGCCCGAGACCATTGCTGTTGATAAGGTCATTCCTGCACGTGGAGCGGCTAGGCCTCCCATGTCTATCAAGGCCTACACACGTGCCAAGGCAGCCAGCAAGTCTAAGCATCTTTCTGCTAAAACCTTACCTCAGCCTACTCCTGAAACTCAAATCATGGCTATGGCTGCAGATTTAATTTCCCTGATCAGAGGTTCCCAGGCCCATCCTGAGAGGATCCCAGCCTCCTCCTGATAAGAGGCCCAGGGTTGAATCCTCTGACCCTCTTCCTACAGATGAAGATTCTGAGGACTCTATTCACTCCGAAAGCCAGGAAGAGCCCTTCCAGACCTATGAGGATTCAGGTGCAGAGCACTCCATTCCCTCTGCTTCTCCTCCTGAGGATATGTCTTTTGGGGAAGTTCTGCATTCCATGAGGGAGCATTTTAAGTGGCAAGGCCAGGAATATTCAGATTCCAGAAAGCTCCTTCGAACCTTCCTTAAAAAGCCCCACACAGACCCTTAGCTGTACCTCCTGTGCTTGATGTTTTGGATGATTTATACTCTGACTCCAGTGTTACCCCTGATACTCTTCCTCCTGCTCCTGTCAAGCCTAACAGATACTATAGGGTCTCAGAAACCCATTCTCATTTCTTTAGGGCCCATGCTGTTGATTTAGAAACAATTTCCCAGGGGCCTAAAGGGGTTTCAGCTACCACCTCCAAAAACCCTTTGCCTTCAGACAGGGAAGCAAGGTCCTTAGAGAGATGGGGGAAGAAGGTTTACACCTCCACTACTTTATCTGAGAGCTCTCAATTGTCTTTCACATGTTTCAGTATCAGGATTTCCTGTTAGATGATTTACAGAAAAGATTGGCCTCCCCTGAACCTTTAGATAGGAAGTCTTTGCAGGAGGCTGTGCACAATTCTCAGCAAATTAGCAATCATTTTCTACAGTGTGGATATGATGCATTGGAAGCTTCATGTAGGGCAGCTATGACAGGGGCGGTCATTTGTAGACATGCATGGTTAAAAGACCAACCTTTACCAGATCATGTTAAGGCAAAACTTCTTGATGCACCCTTGGAAAAGAACAAGCTCTTTGGTTCTAATGCTAAAGATGTGTTAAAGTCCATTGAGGAAAAAGCCAAGTCATTTCAGACAGTCAGATTTCCTCCAGATTCAGCCACCCAGATTCAGCAGGAACTGGCCTTCTAAAAACTGGTCCTTTCCTAATCCTGAAAGATTTCAAAGGGGCAAAAACAGGCGTGCCCGAGGAGGAGGCCAATACAGAGTATCCTACAGGGGACGACAATGGCAACCAGCAAACCAAAGAAGTGACACCGGGGTTTCTCCCGCCCCACAGGGACAATCTCAATTACTTTCCTCTAATTCCGCTGACCAAGGAGCAAGCAGAAGCTCCTTTGGGCGGAAAATTATCTCTGTTTACAAAAAATTGGCACAAACTGACAAAGGACAAATGGATTTTGGACATTATAGACCACTGTTACAGGTTCCATTTTCATACCTTGCCAAGAAAACTAGGCATGCCAAACCTTCCACAAAATCAGAGGGCAAAGGCTATCAAGCAAATTTCTCTGCTTGCTCAGATCAAAGCAGTAGAAAAAGTTCCACAACAAGAACAAGGTCAGGGGTTTTACTCAAGACTGTTCCTTGTTCCAAGAAAAGAAACTCAGTGGAGACCAGTACTGGACTTGTCCGCTTTAAACACTTTTCTCATAGTACCAAAGTTCAAAATGCTGACTCTACAGCAACTCCTTCCCATGCTGGGCAAGGGGTCTTGGCTGATTACTCTGGACCTCAAGGAGGCATACCTGCATGTCCCTATCAGGCACAGCTGCAGAAGATACCTCAGATTTCTTGCAGGGCCAGAGCATTATCAATTCTCAGCATTGCCATTTGGCTTATCTACTGCGCCCAGACTATTCACGAAATGCCTGGCTTCAGTAATTGCTCATTGCAGGCTCCAGGGGATTCAAATCTACCCATACCTGGACGATTGCCTCATACAAGCGGACGACAAACTAACCTTGACAAAAAACTTAAATTATGTCATACATTTGCTACAGGCTTTGGGATACACAGTCAACTTTCAAAAGTCAAGACTTCAGCCATCCCAGCAAATTACCTTCTTAGGAGCCAAACTAGACACAGCCTCTCAAATGGCTTACCTGACAGAAGACAAGCAAAAGAAGTTAACTCATTAGTTCAAAAGTTTAGCAAAGCTCACCCAGATGATTGCAAGGAGATTCCTACAGGCCCTGGGTTACATGGCATCCTGCATTCTCCTGGTTCCACTAGCAAGACTACACATGATAAAGCTTCAATGGTACCTAAAAAGCTTATGGTCTCAACACAGCAACAACCTAGAAGCAACCATACCGCTCATTCCATGTCTTCAAAAGGAATTTCTATGGTGGGCCTCAGTAAGCCAGTCAAACGGGTATGTCGTTCAAAAAACCTCGGATAACACAGACCATGACCACAGACGCCTCAGACCTTGGATGGGGGGCGCACATGGAGGGCAGATGTATTCAAGGACAATGGTCTCCAAAGGAAACACATCTGCATATCAACCAAAAAGAAATGCTGGCAGTAATGCATGCCATCAAGGCCTTCGGACAACAACTACAACCAGGCCACCTACTAATACGGACAGACAACACCACTGTGATGTGGTACATAAACAAGCAGGGGGGCACTCTTCTTACCCCCTTTGCAGACTGACAATGAATCTTTGGGAAAAATCACTGAGCCTAAACATACAGTTGCAATCCCAGTTTGTTCCAGGCAAAGACAATGTTCTGGCGGACAGTCTAAGCAGGAATTTCCTAGACCCCCACGAATGGAGGTTACATCCAGAAATCTTTATACAACTCACTTCGACATGGGGCAGGCCGGACGTAGACCTATTTGCCTCCCACCTCAGTCATCACTTAAAGTTCTGTACAAGGACATATCATCCACAAGCATGGAAAATAGATGCTCTCTCATTCAACTGGAGCTCCCTAACAATCTATGCATTTCCACCTCTGCCACTGATAACCACAGTGTTAATAAAGATCAAAGCAGAGCAGCCCAAGGGGATCCTAATAGCTCCAGACTGGCCAAGACAACACTGGTACCCACTACTACGGAGCATATGTCGCAACAAAACGTGGGCCCTCCACCAATGGCCCCAACTTTTGACTCAACACAACTTCAGGACGGTTCATCCCAACATCCAGACGCTACAGCTAACAGCTTGGGAGATCCCATGAATAGCCTCAACCTACCTCTTTCCAAGGAAGCTCAGCAGATACTGACAAAAGCCCGCAGACCATCCACCAGAAAGGTTTACTCAGCCAAATGGAAGAGATTCAGCATTTGGAATAGCACCAAGAGCCATGATGCATCACTTTTGAGCATCCCACTCATTCTGGAATATTTGGCAGATATGCTACATAATGGACTCTCATACTCCTCTATAAAAATACCTGCTTCAGCTATCTCAGCTAGATACAACACTGATCCACCTGTGTTTTCACATCCTTTAAGGCAATTTCTTAGAGGAATCAAGAATATAAAGCCCCCAAGAAAGGCACCAGTACCAGTTTGGGACCTCAACTTTGTCCCAGAAAAATTGACTCTACCTCCCTTTGAGCCAGCAGCTTCTGTGGATTTACAATTTCTTTCCTGGAAGACAGCTTTCCTGTTGGCCATTACCTCAGCAAGAAGGGTTTCGGAATTACAGGCCCTAATGGCTATACCACCGTTCATAACTTTTCAGAGACAGGGTCTCCTTACGAACCAACCCTACCTTTCTCCCAAAAGTGGTATCTAGGGTTTCTTTGAATCAAGCAATTCACCTGCCTACTTTCTTTCCCAATCCTGAGAACAAAGGGGAAAGACTGTTGCATACCTTGGACATTCACAGACAACTTCGCTACTACCTGGACAGAACCAAGACCAGTAGGAAGTCTGATCAGCTTTTTGTACCTTATGCCCCTGGAGTACAAGGAAAAGCAATTTCCAAACAGACAATTTCAAAATGGATTGGACATTGCATCAGATTCTGTTATTCCTTCCATGGAAAGTGTGCCAGCCAATGTCAGACCACACTCCACCAGAGCTACAGCCACCTCTACAGCATTCTTAAGAGGGGTGCCTACAAAAGACATTCTAGAAGCTGCTACATGGAGCTCCGTGCATACATTTTCCAAACACTACAACCTTCCTCTATTCCAGATCCAGAGCAGGCTTTGCTTCGGCAGTCCTGCAGGGATTGATAGCTACACCATCCTTTTCTTAGAGCATTCCACCTCCCCCAGCTAAGCTATGGTATTCAACCCATATGTTACGACTGCAGTTGCATTCTTGAAGGACATAGTACAGTTTTGTACCTGCCATAAATGTAGATGTCCGATAGATATGCAACTGCAGTCGGGTTTTCCCTCCCTCCTTCCCCTCTATGCCTTGGGCCCACTCCTATCCCTGTTATCCTTAGCTGGGGATATCTGTTATGGTGTATCTGTTTATTGCTTATGTATTTGTCTGGAAACCTGTTTTATCTTCCAATGTGATTACAGCCTTCCTTGGAGGGCACCTGGCATCTGGGGCAAGAGAAGAAGATGGCGTCGGCTGATGCTTATGTACTCCAGCCGCTCTGACGTCTGAGAGAAATGCGACATCAGCCGACGTCGGACCCAGACTTTGGAATCCGGCCAACCGAGGGCTGCCTGAGGCAGGACAACCCATATGTTATGACTGCAGTTGCATATCTGTTGGACATCTACATTTATGGTAGGTACAAAACTGTACTTTGTCTGCCAGGCCATTGTGCCTAAAACTTTGAGAAGTAGGTTGGCTTTCCTTTCCATTTAGAGAATCAGCACTTGAAACTCCTTGTGAAGAGCACTATACAGGGTTCCGCAGGGCCTGAGCCAGTTGCTTGTGAAGGTAGAAGGCCAGGAAGCCTAGGCCTGAAACTTCTGCTGCACCTCCTGTGGCGGACGTCTCTCCCAGAGAAATGTTCGGCCCCTACATCTGATTTGCAGGCTGAGCCTGTAAAGGAGGCTCCCTTGGATCAAGATGATAGCACAACCTCCAAGGGTACTGCAGGCATCCAGTGCAGATGTCCAGAGGGAGCCTAGACTTGTGGTTACTGAGGGCCCTAGGAGAATTTCCCAAATATTTGGGAGGTGTGGATTCAGACATTTAAACCAGACCCATGTCTGACACTAGAGTCAAGCTACATGCTAAAAAAAAATCACATTTGTCACCTTCCTCTGAACCATTTCAGGACTGAGTTTTACACAGGAAATTTTTAATGCCCTCATGTTTTAGGCCTCCAGGGGTTTCAATACCGGCCATGCCCTTGGTTACCTCTCCTGAAAAAAAGGTTAAAGAGGAGGCATCATCTGAGGAGGAAGCCTTCAGAGGATGATTCCTTGACTTACTCATCTCAGATCCCCTCCCCACTGTTGCACTTCCCTGGCGGAAGGTTCCAACAGTACTGACTCAACATGAAGGAAATTACCTTCAGTGAGACCTTGGGTAACATGAGGGCGCATTTCAAATGGGATAGCAGTCAGATGTCTGATGTCCAAAAAAGGTACTAATAGCTACTTCAGGTAGATGGTTCAAGTCCCTCACCTGTACCTCCCGTCCTGTCTGCCTTTTTAGATGCATTTGCATCTTCCAGTAAAGCCCCTGAATGTCGGCCTCCTAAACCTAAGAAACCAGACAGATTCTGCAAGGTGCCCAAAGACTAAGTTCTTGTTCAAAGCCCCTTCTGCTGACCCTTCTCTCATCACTGTGGCTTATGATAAAGCCTCTAGGTTACTTTTCCATCACCCTGTTTCTCTGAAAGACTGCTGACCTATAGGGCTGTAAAGTTTGACTTGTATGACTAAATACACTTTGGAACTCTAGCCCCAGTGTTCAAAAATGTTGATGTCAGACTCTGAGAATAAATCTCTGGCCTCCATACCTGATTAGAGCTTCCCCTTAAAGTGGCCCAACATTCCATGAAATGTAGCCACAATCCTGAGGAAGCTTCAGCTAGAGCAGCTGCCACAGGCACATTCCTGAGAATATTTGCCTGGTTGAGCCTACAACCTCTGCCAAAGGACATTAAATCCAGACTCATGGGTGGGTGTCTAGAGTTCAGCCATGCTTGGCCTTGCTGCTGCAGAGTTAAGAACCTTGCAGGAGAAAGGAAAATGTGCAGGAAGTGAAATGCATCTTGGTTTCCACTGTTGCAAAATTCCAAATAAATTGTCCTAAGGCAGTCACGGTGTCCTCTGTCTAAGCCAAAAAGGTCTGATAAGAGACCTCAGCATTTTAGGTGTCCACTGCAAACCCCACCTCAAAAACTGTTCTTTCTGAGTAGACCATGGTCCATTTGACTACTTGGGTCAGAGACTCTTTGAGACCTTTCCTTTTCCAGCTTGGGAAAACATTACACAGGATGCCTGGATGCTTTCCATCATTAATGGCTACTTCATGGTATGGAATTTTCTCCCACTCCTTAAGGGGCATCTCACAACCTCCTAGAGGTAAACTGCCACATTTCTCAAAGATGCTACAAGACCTGCTGGATCAGGCACCATTCAACCAGTACCATCCAATCAAAAGGAAAAAGGATTCTAATAAAGGATGATCTGTTTCATTGTCATCATACTTGGGTCATTCTGCCAAGGGTAGCCCTCAGTCGACCTGAATACCATAAGCTTAGTATTTCTGCTTCTGTTGCTTCAGGACTGACTTCAGGCCTTCAGGTGTATAAAACCAGGCAGCTGACGCCATTACATCAGTCTTCCATGCTGCGGAGCCCTAAGCAGAAGCAATTCGTATGAGTGCCGATTGGCTGCTACCGGAGATGTTAGTGTTACACTGCTGCAGTCATTAGACTTGGGTTATCCTGCTGTCAGGCGGTTCCCCAGTCGGCCTGAATTTCAAAGTCTTGGTCCGGCGTCTGTTGCTGTCTCCTCCTCCCTGACGTCAGTGCGACAGGGGTATATAAGATGCCGCAGACACCATTTTCTTCAGTCTTTCTTGCCGTGCGGTGCCCGAACCAAAAGCAGTTCGCAAGTGCCGGTCGGCAGACTCCTGAGATTTTCGTTTCCAAATCCAGATCCGAAGTCTTCTACAAAGCTAAGTACTCTATTGGGGAAACTTTTTTTTCTTGCCTCAGACCAATGTCAGTAAAAGTTAATAACTGTATTTCTTGTGGGAAGCAAATAGCTCATAAGGATTTCCATTCTTATTGTATCCCATGCCTAGGCCCAGACCATGATGTCACTGGTTGTCGGTTTTGTGCTAGGTTTAACAAGCGCACTATTAAACGTCAGTTTGATTTTGCCCGACATTACTTTGGTAGAAAATTTAACTACACGAATGCCGTCGGAACTTCCGACGACCGCTGTTCATAAAAAGCGCAAAGATAGACAGCCGTCCGAGGCCCAAAACTGACTAAGCCTCTTCTAGGCCAGTAGCCGGTTCTCCGGTTTTCAGCGAGGCGCCTTCGCAGCCCCTGACTACCGCTTCTGCAGAACCACAGGCAGCCACAGACTCCATAGTGGAGATGGCTGGGCCATCGGAAGTTTTACAGACTACCGATACCGACCCTGCAGAGGGATGCGGAGTACATGAGCCACCTGCAGCTTCAGAGGGTGTCTTCAGACCCTGTCAGCTTTCCATTAAACCCTCTTCTAAGCCTAAACCACCTCTTCAAACAAATAAATCAGTCCCCAGGACAGGCCTCCATGCCTAAGAAACAAATGCTCAAAATGGCCGAAGACCTGGTCACTCTGATCAGGGGGTCCCATTCCCCCTCCTGATAAAAGGCCCAGACAGGATGTTGATTAGGACTCCTCCGACCAGGTTTCCATTTCCTCAGATTCTTCCTTTGATATAGGTTATTCTTTACCCCCTTATGAGGATTCTGATGCTGAGGAATCCATTCCATCAGCCTCTCCACCAGAGGATTACTCTTTTGGGGAAACTTTACACACCATGAGGGAACATTTTCATTGGGAAGGCCAGAATTATTCAGAATCCAAGAAAAGACTCAGAATTCCTACTTTTGCCTTAGCACAATCCCCTTGCTATTCCGCCAGTGTTGGATATTGTGGATGATGTGTATACTGAATCAAGCTTAAATCCTGATTCCTTCCCTCCAGCTCCAGTTAAACCAGACAGGTATTAAGAGTCCCTGACTCCCTTAAATTTCTGTATAAAAGCCCAGTAGCAGACCCAGAAACTAGTTCTCAGGAACCCAAAGGGGTTAAGGCCTCATCAGCAAAGAATCCAGTTCCCTCTGACAGACTCCAGAGCATTAGACAGATGGGGAAAGAAAGTATATACATCTGCAGCTTTATCAATGAGAGCTTTAAATTGCCAATTTCACATGTTAAAATATCAGCAATTTCTGATGTCTCGGTTGAAACAAAAAAATGCTTTCAGATACAGATCCTCCTAATTTTAAGGAAATGCAGGATTTATTGCATGCTGCTGAACAAGTGGGGAAACATTCTTTGCAATGTGGTTTTGATTCTTTAGAGGCCTCCTGTAAAGCAGCAGTTACAGGCCCTGTCATTAGAAGGCATGCATGGTTAAAGGAACATACATTACCAGATCATATTAAAGCAAAACTACTGGATGCACCTTTGCAGCATGATGTCTTATTTGGAGTTAAGGCAGAAGAGGTACTAAAGAAAATGGAGGATAAAGCTAAATTTATGCAAACGGTGAAGGATTTGTTACAGGTACAGCCTCCTCGATTTAGCAGAAACTGGCCAACAAAGAATTGGTCCTTTCCTGTTAGACCTCATAGGGGCAAATACAGATGTCCAAGAGGTAGAGGACAGCCACAAGGTCCTTACAGGCCTTGACAATGGGGTGCACCAGGCCAGAAAGACGACTGACAACAACCTTACAAAGAAACAGTCCCAATGACTTCCCACTACAGCTGCCAAACATTTCTCTTGGCAGCCCCATTGGGAGGGAAAACTGGCTCTTTTCTATCACAATTGGCATATGATCAAGGACAAATGGGTTATCAATATAGTTTCACAAGGTTACCGGTTCCACTTTCACACTCTGCCAAGATTAAAAGGAATGCCAAATCTGTCACCAAATCAATGGGCAGAGGCTTAAAAACAAATTTACAGCACTCATGACTATGGGAGATATTCAAAAGGTACCTCCACAGGAACAAGGATTTTACTCTACTCTTTCTGGTACCCAGAAAAGACCAAGCCTGTAGGCCTATTCTGGATCTTGCATCTCTAAACACTTATTTGGATGTTTTGAAATTCAAAATGTTGTCATTGCAGCAGCTTCTTCCCATGCTGGGCAAACAAGCTTGGCTCGTAACCTTGGACCTCAAGGAGGCATACCTGCATGTCCCTATCGGACAACTGCAGAAGATACCCCCGATTCATAGCTGGTCCAATGCATTACCAATTCTCTGCACTGCCCTTTGGCTTATCTACTGCACCCAGGGTCTTCACAAATTGCCTGGCACCAGTAATTGCATTTTGCAGACAGGAATTCAAATTTACCCATACCTGGACGACTGCCTAATTCAAGCAGAGCAAAGACCTTCTCCTAAAGCATCTGGCATTTGTAAAAAAAGTTAAGTTGCCTGGAGTGCACAGTAAACAAAAAGAAATCAAAGCTAGTGCCCTCACGAGATAATATTCATGGGTGCCAGCTTAAACACAACGGCCCAGATGGCTTATCTCACGCCAGACAAGCAAGGACAATTGACTCAGTATTTTCAATTGATGGCAACAAAGACCCGACTCCCTGCAAGAAAAATTCTGCAGGCCTTGGGCTACATGGCATCTTGCATACTACTAATTCCATATGCCAGACTGCATATGAGGAAACTACAATGGTACCTAAAGAGTGTATGGTCTCATTCTCAGTTTGGAAACAGTTATGCCACTAATACCTTGCCTTCAAAAGGAGTTTCAGTGGTGGGCCCAAGCTTGTCACCTCCACAAGGGACAGCCTTTTAGCCAACCCACAACCAGGCAAACGCTGACAACAGATGCATCGGATTACGCCTGGGGAGCAAACATGGTAGGAAAATGCATTCACGGCAAGTGGCCTATAGAACAAAGGCATCTTCACATCAACCAAAAAGAGATGCTAGCTGTACAAAATGCCGTTATAGCTTTCAAGGACCTGCTGCATCCGGGACAACTGCTACTAAAGACGGATAACACCAGTGTCATGTGGTACATAAACAAGCAAGGGGGCACCCATTCCTACCCCCTCTGCAGACAAGCAATGACCTTGTGGAACACAGCTATAAACTATAAAGTTCCTCTACAAGCACAATTCCTGCCAGGAGAGAGAAACACACTGGCAGACGACTTTAGCAGAAATCATGGATCCCCACGAATGGGAATTGAATCCACAAATTTTCAGAACGATAACACAGAAGTGGTGGAGCCCGGACATGGATCTGTTTGCATCCCCAAGGAATTGCCCGCTACAGAAATTCTGCACAAGGAGTTACCATCCACAAGCATGGAAAGTGGATGCCCTCTCATTCAGCTGGAAAAACCTAACTGTATACGCTTTCCCACTACTGCCTCCTCTTCCAAAGGTACTCATAAAAGCCAGGCAAGAGGAGCCAAAAATGATCCTGATTGCACCAGACTGGCCATGCCAGCACTGGTACCCAATCTTAAAAAACCTAGCACAAGGGCCACCCTGGATTTTGCCTCAAATACCACATCTATTCTCTCAGCACAACAATCCGATACTCCACAGTCAGCTAAGGACCTTAAACCTTGCTGCATGGAAGATACCTTAGCCAAGCAAGCAATGCCTCTCTCCAAAGCTGTTATGGATGTCATCCTGGAGACCAGAAGGCCTAGTACCAGGAAAGCCTATTCGGATAAATGGAAGAGATTCTGTGCCTGGAACCAGGCTCACAGCCTTGACCCTCTTGTGCCTAACATTCCTCAGATATTACAATATTTGACTGAGATGCTGGAAAAGGCCTCTCCTTCTCATCCATCAAGATCCACGCCTCTGCCATCTCTGCTCATTATAACACGGATCCACCAGTTTTCTCTCATCCTTTGCTAAAACAGTACCTCAGAGGGGCAAAAAACATAAGACCGCCCCGTAGAGCACCTGCTCCAACTTGGAACCTCAACTTTGTTTTGGAAAAATTAACTTTACCTCCTTTTGAGCCAGCTAGCACAGCAGAATTAAAATATACCTCTTGGAAAACTGCTCTGCTCCTGGCACTCGCATCAGCACGAAGAGTTTGAGTTACAGGCACTAATGGCAGTGGAATCTTTCCTCATTTTCCACCAGGACAGGGTGTCCTTAAGAACTAACCCTACTTTCATGCCTAAGGTGGTTTCAAGTGAGTCCCTAAACCAAACTATTCACTTGCCAACCTTTTATCCAAAACCACAGAATAAAGGGGGGAGACTACTGCATTCATTGGACATTCACAGGCAGTTATGCTTCTACTTGGACAAAACCAAAGCTTTCAGAAAATCTGAGCAATTATTGGTAGCAAATGCTGCAGGAGCACAGGGAAAAGCCATTTCAAAACAGACAATTTCCAAATTGATAGGACATTGCATACGATGTCCTTCAAGGATGCATCTGCAGTCATAACAAATGGGTTGTCCTGTCGTCAGGCAGCCCTTCGGTCGGCCGGATTCCAAAGTCTGGGTCCGGCTTCGGCTGATGTCGCACTTCACCCGACGTCATCTCTGCTGGTCTTCGGGTATAAAGGCATCAGCCGACGCCATTTTCCTCAGTCTTTCTTGCCGCGTGGCGCCCGAAGCAGAAGCTGTTGGCAAGTGCCGGTCGGTCAGATCCAGTGATTACTACTACCGAATACTACTTCGAAGACTTCTAAAAAGCTAAGTACCCCGTTGGGGACTCTTTCTTGCCTCAGCCGATGTCAGAAAAAGTCAATAACTGTAACTTGTGGGAAACAAATACCTCAAAGATTTCCACTCTTACTGCCTGCCTTGCTTAGGCCCAGACCACGACGTAGCAGCCTGTTCAGCCTGTGCTTCCTTCAACCGACGAACGCTTAGGCGCCGGTCGGAGTTTGCTGAACAGTTTTTCGGCTCAGATTTTGCGTACATTATGCCGTCGGATCCTCAGACTACCCAAATTTTAAAAAAAACGCAAAGAAAGACTGACACTCGCGGTCCGCGGTTTCGGCCGAAACCACGGTTAAGCAAGCCGCGAGTGTCTCTGTTTCGGCCGAAACCGAGAAAACAGGTCAATCTTCAGCAGAATCCATGACTACTACTGAGGCTCCTGCTACCTTAGTTGAATCGGCCTCTGAAGTTTTGCCTACTACTGTGGTTCCTAGTGATTTATCAGACACCATCCCTTTGGATGTCTCTACCCCAGCACGTGGTGCTGCTAGGCCTCCTGCAGCCATGTCTATTAAGGCCTTTGCCAGGGCTAAAGCAGCCAAAACTGTTACATCAGTGCCTGTTAAGCCCCCCTCACACAGGCCCTCTTCTAGTTCACAAATGCTTACTCTGGCAGAGGATTTAATATCCTTAATTAGGGGATCCCAATCTCACCCAGACAGGGCCTCTCAGCCCCCAGAAAAGAGACCTAGAGCAGAGCCCCCCGAGCCAGTGTCCTCTGATTCTTCGGATGACTCAGACATTACAGATCAGCCAGAGGCTCCTTTTTCTACTTATGAGGATTCCGATGCTGAAGAATCCATTCCATCTGCCTCTCCTCCAGAGGAATTTTCCTTTGGAGAAACCTTACATGCCATGAGAGAACAATTCCAATGGCAGGGACAAGATTTCTCAGATTCAAGAAAAAGGCTTAGGACATTTCTGCACCTACCACAACATAGGCCCTTAGCTATACCTCCAGTACTGCCTGTTGTGGATGATGCATTTAATGATGTTTGCACTGCTCCTGATACTTTACCTCCAGCCCCTGCCAAACCAGATAGATTTTACAGGGTACCAGACACTCAACTCCACCTATACAAGGCCCCACTTGCAGATCCTGAGACTATATCCCAGGGGCCTAAGGCAGTAGCCTCGACCTCAGCAAAAAACCCTACTCCTTCTGAAAGGGAATCCAGGTCCTTAGAGAGATGGGGGAAAAAAGTTTACACCTCTGCTACTCTCTCAGCTAGAGCTTTAAACGGTCAGTTTCATATGATACAATACCAAGATATGCTTGATCAGTTAACTAAGAAGCTGTCCTCTGATGACTGCTTAGATAAGAAATATGTTTTAGAAATGGTGAATAACATTCAGCAGGTTAGTAACCATTCTTTAAAATGTGGCTATGATGCACTGGAGGCTTCATTTAGATCAGCCATGACTGGCACAGTGATAAGAAGGCATGCATGGTTGAAAGAACAGGTCTTGCCGGATCATGTTAAAGCAAAGCTGTTAGATGCTCCTATGGATAAGGCCAGTCTATTTGGTACACCTGCTCAGCAAGTAATGAAGAAAATGGAAGAGAGGGCAAAATCTGTACAAACAGTTAAGGATTTCTTACAGGTTCAGCCCCCAAGGTTTAGCAGGAACTGGCCTGCCAAAAATTGGTCCTTTCCAGACTCCTCAATCTCAGAGGCAGGAATAGACGCTCTAGAGGCAGAAATCAATCCAGAGGAGGTGCCTACAGAGGAAGACAGTGGCAAGGCAATAACCGAGGCACAGACACAACCACTGCCACTGCAACAGGACAAACACAGTGACTTGGCTCTGACACCGCCTACCAGGGAGCAAATAGCAGCACCTTTAGGTGGAAAGTTAGCCTTATTTTCGAAAAATTGGCACTATATCACAAAAGACAAGTGGATTTTGCAAACCATAGACCTAGGCTACAGGTTCCACTTCCACACCTTACCAGTAAAAAGAGGAATGCCAAACCTACCTCCAAATCAAAAAACAGAAGCTCTAAAGCAGATAGCTCAATTAACAAAGATGAGAGCTGTGGAAAGAATACCAATAACAGAACAGGGCAAAGGATTCTACTCCAGACTCTTCCTAGTACCAAGAAAAGAGAAGTTGGAGACCTATTCTCGATCTGTCCGTCAAACACATACATCATTGTCCCAAAATTCAAAATGCTGACCCTACAGCAACTTCTTCCCATGCTGGGCAAGGAGTGTTGGCTGGTAACTCTAGATCTCAAGGAGGCATACCTGCACGTCCCCATACGACCAAATTGCAGAAGATACCTCAGATTTCTTGCAGGATCAGAGCATTATCAATTCTCAGCATTGCCCTTTGGCTTATCTACTGCCCAGAGTATTCACAAAATGCCTGGCATCAGTAATAGCTCATTGCAGGCTACAGGGAATCCAAATTTATCCATACCTGGACGACTGCCTGTTACAAGCGGACAACAAAAGCAAGCTGACAACAGATTTACAAAGAGTCATTTGCTTACTACAAGCCCTGGGATACACAGTCAATTTAAAAAAGTCAAGACTGATACCATCCCAAACAAGAACATTCTTGGGTGCGGAATTGGACACAGTAAAACAAATGGCATTCCTAACTGCACAAAAACAAGAACAACTCCCTCTTTACTTCTTGGCATTAACAAAGCAGAACAAACTAACAGCAGGCCTTGGGCTTCATGGCATCATGCATAATCCTGGTCCCACATGCCAGACTGCATATGAGAAAGCTGCAGTGCTACCTAAAGAATTTATGGTCTCAACACAGGCACAGCTTAGAAACCGAAATCCCACTAATCCCATGCCTGAAACAGGAGTTCCTATGGTGGGCTCAAGCATGCCAGTCAAACCCAGGCTTGCCCTTCCACAACTTTCAGGCAAACCAAACCATCACAACGGACGCCTCAGACCTAGGCTGGGGGGCGCACATGTTGGACAAATGCATACAAGGATTGTGGACTCCAGACCAGCTGCACCTGCACATAAACCAAAAAAATGCTGGCAGTAAAACTAGCAATCCAGAAGTTCAGACCATTCCTCAAAGAAGGCCATTTAATGATAAGGACAGACAACACCACAGTCATGTGGTACATCAACAAACAGGGAGGCACTCATTCTTACCCCCTATGCAGAATGACTCTGGACCTTTGGAATATGGCTCTGAGCTACAACATCCAGTTACAGGCAATATTTGTGCCGGGAAAAGAAAACACCCTAGCAGACATGTTAAGCAGAACCACCTCGGATGCTCACGAATGGATGCTACACCCGGACATCTTCAAGGCCATCACAAAGAAATGGGGAATGCCACAAATAGACCTATTCGCATCCCCACTCAATCACCAGCTCAAAAAAATTCTGCACAAGGACATACCACCCACTTGCATGGAAGGTGGACTCTCTATCCTTCAGTTGGAAAGGCCTGACAGCATATTGGCCAAGACAACACTGGTACCCATTGCTGAGGAGCATGTCTCCGGGGAGAATGTGGTCAATACCCCTGATGCCTTTGATGTTAACTCAGAACTACAACATCATGCACCCAAACCTAAAAACCTTGCAACTGACTGCCTGGAACATCACATAGCAGCAACTAACCCAGACCTATCCCAAAGGGTTAAAGACATTATCCTTGAAGCCTGCAGACCTTCAACAAGAAGGAACTATGCAGGAAAATGGAAAAGGTTTGTCATTTGGAGTACTGAAAGGAAAAGATGTGTCGAACATAGATATTGCTAACATCCTGGAGTACTTGGCAGAGCTTCTACATACAGGCCTGTCCTATTCCTCCATCAAGATACATGCATCAGCCATTTCAGCAGAATACAGCTTCGATCCACCTGTCTTTTCGCATCCTCTACTCAGGCAGTTCCTCAGAGGGATCAAGAATGTAAAACCTCCTAGGAAACCACCATTACCAGCATGGGACTTGAACTTTGTGCTAGAAAAATTGACACTCCCTCCATTTGAACCAGCAGCAACAGCAGATCTTCAACACCTATCATGGAAAACTGCTTTTCTACTGGCAATTACTTCAGCAAGGAGGGTTGTGGAACTACAGGCCTTAATGGCAGTACAACCCTTCCTAATCTTCCATCAAGATAGGGTGTCCATGAGAACTAATCCTACATTTATGCCTAAGGTGGTATCCAGAGTGTCTTTGAACCAGGCAATCCACCTTCCTACCTTCTTTCCCAATCCACAGAACAGGGGGGAAAGACTGCTGCATACCTTGGATGTACATAGACAGTTACGCTACTACCTGGACAGAACCAAAGGTGACACAAAAACTGACCAGCTTTTAGTAGCCTATGCAACAGGAAGGGAAGGAAAAGCAATTTCCAAACAGACAATCTCCAAATGGATAGGAAATTGCATAAGATTCTGTTACTCCTACCATGGAAAACCAATCCCACAGAACATAAGACCTGATTCTACAAGGGCTACAGCCACTACCACAGCTTTCTTACGAGGAGTGGCAACCAAGGACATTATTGAGGCGGCTACTTGGACCTCCGTGCATACATTTGCCAAGCATTATAATTTACCTCTATACTCTAGATCCCGAGCAGGGTTTGCCACTGCTGTACTGCAAGGGATCCTAACTACACCATAATTCTTCTTCCTCCTCCCTAGTTTGGCTATGGTATTCTACCCATTTATGACTGCAGATGCATCCTTGAAGGACATAGTACAGTTTTGTACCTACCATAAATGTAGATGTCCGAACAGGATAGCATCTGCAGTCAGGATTACCCACCCTCCTTCCCCTCTGTGGTACTCCTAGGGTATTTACCCTCCTAATAGCTAGCTGGGGGGGGGGGTCTCTTATGGTGTATTTGTTTGTATATATGTACATACATGCTTATTTTTTGTATTTGCCTTCTACTATTTTGGAAACATTGGCATTTATCCAAAATTTAGATTTCCAAGAGGGCAACTGGCATCTGGGGCAAGAAACAGAGGAAAATGGCGTCGGCTGATGCCTTTATACCCGAAGACCAGCAGAGATGACGTCGGGTGAAGTGCGACATCAGCCGAAGCCGGACCCAGACTTTGGAATCCGGCTGACCGAAGGGCTGCCTGACGACAGGACAACCCATTTGTTATGACTGCAGATGCTATCCTTTTCGGACATCTACATTTATGGTAGGTACAAAACTGTACTTTTCTGCTACACGCACCATGGAAAACCTGTGCCTGCCAGCATTAGATCACACTCCCAGGGCAACAACCACTTCAACAGCCTACCTCAGAGGAGTACCTACCAAGGAAATTTTGGAAGCAACATGGAGCTCTGTGCATACCTTCACCAAACATTATCCTCTGCCTGTATACTCCAAATCCAGAACTGACTTCGCCTCTGCAGTGCTGCAGGGCCTTATAGCCACCCGTAATGCAATATAGCACCAGCCAGCTTACTTCAGCTTTGGGATTCTACCCAAGTGTAATGACTGCAGCAGTGTAACACTAACATAGTACAGATGTCCTTCATGGATGCATCTGCAGTCATAACAAATGGGTTGTCCTGTCGTCAGGCAGCCCTTCGGTCGGCCGGATTCCAAAGTCTGGGTCCGGCTTCGGCTGATGTCGCACTTCACCCGACGTCATCTCTGCTGGTCTTCTGGTATAAAGGCATCAGCCGACGCCATTTTCCTCAGTCTTTCTTGCCGCGTGGCGCCCGAAGCAGAAGCTGTTCGCAAGTGCCGGTCGGTCAGATCCAGAGATTACTACTACCGGAACTGGCCTGCCAAAAATTGGTCCTTTCCTGACTCCACAAGATCCCAAAGGGGCAGGAACAGACGCTCTAGGGGCAGAAATCAATCCAGAGGAGGTGCCTACAGAGGACGACAGTGGCAAGGCAATAACCGAGCAACAGACACAACCACTGCCACTGCAACAGGACAATCACAGTGACTTGGCTCTGACTCCGCCTACCAGGGAGCAAATAGCAGCACCATTAGGCGGAAAGTTAGCCTTATTCTCGAAAAATTGGCACTACATTACAAAAGACAAGTGGATTTTGCAAACCATAGACCAAGGCTACCGGTTCCACTTCCACACTTTACCAGTAAAAAGAGGAATGCCAAACCTGCCCCCAAATCAAAAAATAGAAGCACTGCACCAGACAGCAGAATTAATAAAGATGAGAGCTGTGGAAAGGGTACCAATAACAGAACAGGGCAAAGGATTCTACTCCAGACTCTTCCTAGTACCAAGAAAAGAAAGAAACTGGAGACCTATTCTCGACCTGTCCATCTTAAACACATACATCATTGTCCCAAAATTCAAAATGCTGACCCTACAGCAACTTCTTCCCATGCTGGGCAAGGAGTGTTGGCTGGTAACTCTAGATCTCAAGGAGGCATACCTGCACGTCCCCATTCGACCAAATTGCAGAAGATACCTCAGATTTCTTGCAGGATCAGAGCATTATCAATTCTCAGCATTGCCTTTTGGCTTATCCACTGCGCCCAGAGTATTCACAAAATGCCTGGCATCAGTAATCGCTCACTGCAGAGTACAGGGAATCCAAATTTATCCATACCTGGACGACTGCCTGTTACAAGCGGACAACAAAAGCAAGCTGACAACAGATTTACAAAGGGTCATTTACTTGCTACAAGCCCTGGGATACACAGTCAATTTTCAAAAGTCAAGACTGATACCATCCCAGACATGAACTTTCTTGGGCGCGGAATTGGACACAGTAAAACAGATGGCATTCCTAACTGCAGAAAAACAAAAAGAACTCCCTCTTTACTTCTTGGCATTAACAAAGCAGAACAAACTAACAGCAAGAAAAGTTCTGCAGGCCTTGGGCTTCATGGCATCATGCATAATCTTGGTCCCACATGCCAGACTGCATATGAGAAAGTTACAGTGGTACCTAAAGAATTTATGGTCTCAACACAGACACAGCTTAGAAACAGAAATACCACTAATCCCATGCTTAAAACAGGAACTCCTATGGTGGGCTCGGGCATGCCAATCAAACCCAGGCTTACCCTTCCACAACTTTCGAGCAAACCAAACCATCACAACGGATGCCTCAGACCTAGGATGGGGGGCACACATGCTGGACAAATGCGTACAAGGACTGTGGACTCGGGACCAGCTGCACCTGCACATAAACCAAAAAGAAATGCTGGCAGTAAAACTGGCAATCCTAAAATTCAGACCATTCCTCAAAGAAGGCCATTTGATAAGGACAGACAACACAACAGTCATGTGGTACATCAACAAACAGGGAGGCACTCATTCTTACCCCCTATGCAGAATGACTTTGGACCTTTGGAATCTGGCTCTCAGCTACAACATCCAGTTACAGGCAATATTTGTACCGGGAAAAGAGAACACCCTAGCAGACATTTTAAGCAGAACCACCTCGGATGCTCACGAATGGATGCTACACCCGGACATCTTCAAGGCCATCACAAAGAAATGGGGAATGCCACAAATAGACCTATTCGCTTCCCCACAAAATCACCAGCTCAAAAAATTCTGCACAAGGACATTCCACCCACTTGCATGGAAGGTGGACTCTCTATCCTTCAGCTGGAAAGGCCTGACAGCATATGCATTCCCACCTCTGCCCTTGATGCACAAGGTACTACTGAAAATCAAAGAGGAACGTCCAAGGATAATTCTGATAGCTCCGAACTGGCCAAGACAACACTGGTACCCATTGCTGAGGAGCATGTCTCGGGAGAAAATGTGGTCAATACCCTGATGCCTCTGATGTTAACTCAGAACAACTACAACATCATACATCCAAACCTAAAAACCTTGCAACTGACTGCCTGGAACATCACATAGCAGTAACTAACCCAGACCTTTCACAAAGGGTTAAAGACATTATCCTTGAAGCCCGCAGACCTTCTACAAGAAGGAACTATGCAGGAAAATGGAAAAGGTTCGTCATTTGGAGTACTGAAAGAGGAAAAGATGTGTCGAACATAGATATTGCTAACATCCTGGAGTACTTGGCAGAGCTTCTAAATACAGGCCTGTCCTATTCCTCCATCAAGATACATGCATCAGCTATTTCAGCAGAATACTGCTTTGATCCTCCTGTATTTTCACATCCTCTACTCAGGCAGTTTCTCAGAGGGATCAAGAATGTAAAACCTCCTAGGAAACCACCATTACCAGCATGGGACTTGAACTTTGTACTAGAAAAGTTGACACTCCCTCCGTTTGAACCACCAGCAACAGCAGATCTACAACACCTGTCATGGAAAACTGCTTTCCTACTGGCTATTACTTCAGCAAGGAGGGTTTCGGAACTACAGGCCTTAATGGCAGTGCAACCCTTCCTAATCTTCCATCAAGATAGGGTGTCCATGAGAACTAATCCTACATTTATGCCTAAGGTGGTATCCAGAGTGTCTTTAAACCAGGCAATCCACCTACCTACCTTCTTTCCCAATCCACAAAACACAGGTGAAAGAATAATGCATACCTTGGATGTACACAGACAGTTACGCTACTACCTGGACAGAACCAAAGGTAACAGAAAAACTGACCAGCTCTTTGTAGCCTATGCAACAGGAAGGGAAGGAAAAGCAATTTCCAAACAGACAGTCTCCAAATGGATAGGAAATTGCATAAGATTCTGTTACTCCTACCATGGAAAACCAATTCCACAGCACATAAGACCTCATTCTACAAGGGCTACAGCCACTACCACAGCTTTCTTAAGAGGAGTGGCAACCAAGGACATTATTGAGGCGGCTACTTGGACCTCCGTGCATACATTTGCCAAGCATTATAATTTACCCCTATATTCTAGATCCCGAGCAGGGTTTGCCACTGCTGTACTGCAAGGGATCCTGACTGCACCATAATTATTATTCCTCCTCCCCTAGTTTGGCTATGGTATTCTACCCATTTGTTATGACTGCAGATGCATCCATGAAGGACATAGTACAGTTTTGTACCTACCATAAATGTAGATGTCCGAACTGGATAGCATCTGCAGTCAGGATTCCTCCCTCCTTCCCTCTGCGGTACTCCTAGGTATTTACCCTCCTAATAGCTAGCTGGGGGGGGGGGGGGGGGGTTCTTATGGTGTATTTGTTTGTATATATGGAAATACATGTTTATTTTTGTGTTTGCCTTCTACTATTTTGGAAACATTGGCATTTATCCAAAATTTAGCTTTCCAAGAGGGCAATTGGCATCTGGGGCAAGAAACACTGAGGAAAATGGCGTCGGCTGATGCCTTTATACCCGAAGACCAGCAGAGATGATGTCGGGTGAAGTGCGACATCAGCCGAAGCCGGACCCAGACTTTGGAATCCGGCCGACCGAAGGGCTGCCTGACGACAGGACAACCCATTTGTTATGACTGCAGATGCTATCCAGTTCGGACATCTACATTTATGGTAGGTACAAAACTGTACTTTTTGTACCTACCATAAATGTAGATGTTAGTGTTCACACTGCAGTCCAGGGTGCCCTCCCTCCTACCCCACTTTTTTGTTGATACGTACCTAGGTCTTCTACACTTTACTACCTATGGGGAGTATTTGTTGGTACCTGAAAGTTATTTGCTTTTCTTCGTTTTACTAGCAATTTGAATTGCCTGCCTATTTGGGGGCACCTGACATCTGGGGCAAGAAACTGAAGAAAATGGCGTCTGCTGCATCTTTTATACCCTTGTTGCACTGACGTCAGGGAGGAGGCGACTGCAACCGACGCCGGACCAAGACGTTGGAACTCAGGCCGACTGGGGAACCGCCTGACGGCAGGATAACCCAAGTGTAATGACTGCAGCAGTGTGAAAACTCTAACATCTACATTTATGGTAGGTACAAAACTACTTTTTCGTTTGCGAAATTTAATCATCCTGAAGTCTTCTAAAGCCAAGTACCCCATTGGGATCCTTTTTTTTGCTCTAACTGCTGTCAGAAAAAGTTAATTGTCTAGCATGTGGAAAGCAAATGCCACACAGACTTCCGTTCCTACTGAGTCACCTGTTTAGGCCCAGACCACGATGTCCCCTGCTCTCGCTTTTGTGCTTTGTTCAATGCCAGAACTGTACTTTGTTGAGCCCTAGATATTGTCAACTCTGTCCTCTAATTCCGACAAGGCTTTGGTAAGCCATCCGACTACAGATCCTCCAGAAAAAACGCAAGGTTAAAGACAGACAAGACCGCACAGGTCCAAAACTGCCAAGGACACTTCCGCTAAGCTAGTCATCAGATGTTCATGTTTCACTGTTGCAGTCATTACAGTTGGGTTATCCTGCTGGCAGGCTACCTGCAGTCGGCCCGAGTTCCAAAGTCTAGGTCCGGCGTCTGTTGCTGTCACCTCCTCCCTGACGCAAGTGTACCAGGAGTATAAGATGCAGCAGACGCCATTTTCATTAGTCTTTGCCGCGCGGTGCCCGAAGCAAAAGTGTTTGCAAGTGCCGGTCGGCAGACTCCTGAGATTTTCAAATTTTAATTTCAGATCCGAAGTCTTCATAAAAGCTAAGTACCCCGTTGGGGAAACTTTTTTTTTTTTTTCTTGCTCCAGACCAATGTCAAAAAGTTAATTGTATTTCTTGTGGGAAGCAAGTACCTCATAAGGATTTTCATTCTTACTGTATTCCTTGCCTAGGCCCTGACCACGACGTTGCTAGTTGTCGGTTTTGTGCTAGATTTAACCAACGCACTAAGCATCGGTACGATTTTGCATTTCATTTGGCAGAAGATTCAATTATATAATGCCGTCGGAACAGCCGACTACCGGAGTTTATAAAAAGCGCAAAGAAAAGGACAGGCATCAGAGGTCCAAAACCGAGGCTTCGGTTAGGCCTACCACCGGTTCTCAGTGAGGCGCTTTCAAAGCCCCTGACGCCCGCTACCTCAGCCACAGGCCGCTTCAGACTCCCACGTGGAACCGACTAGGCCTCTGGAAACTCAAGGTATTGGACACTTGGGGAAACTAATCCACCAGATGGGTCCGGAGCCACTGAGCAGGCATAGGCTTCTGAGGGTGTTTTCAGACCTACACAGTTGTGTAAAACCAACTTCAGCTTCAAAGGCAAAGACTAGCAGCGCTAAAGACCAAGAAACTACAGCATTCTCCTCGACAGGCCTCCATGCCTAAAAAAACAGATGCTTAAAATGGCTGAAGACCTAATTACTTTCATCAGGGCTTCCCATCCCCCTCCTGATAAGAGGCCTAGACAAGAGATAGAATATGAATCTTCAGATCAGGTTTCCATTACCCCGGATTCCTCTTCCGAACAGGAATATTCCCTTCCTCCCTAGGAGGATTCTGATGCTAAAGAATCTGTCCCTTCAGCCTCTCCTTTTGAGGATTATTCTTTTGGGGAGACCTTGCATACTATGAGGGAGCATTTCCACTGGGAGAGCCAAGATTATTCAGAATCCAAGAAAAGGCTCCGAGACCTTCCTTTTATTACCTCAGCACAGGGCCCCTTGCTATTCCTCCTGTTTTAGCCATTGTAGATGTATTTTCAGAGTCCGGTCTCCTGACTCTCTACCACCAGCTCCTGACAGATACTGCAGGGTTCCTGATTCACATCAATTCCTTTACAAAAACCCTGCTGCTGACCCAGAAACTATTTCTCAAGGTCCCAAGGGGGTCGAGGCTTCCACTGCAAAAAAACCCTATCCCCTCTGATAGGGATTCAAGGGTCCTGGACAGATGGGGTAAAAATATTTACATTTCTGCTACCTTGGCTGTAAGAGCTTTAAATTGTCAGTTTCATATGCTTGAATATCAGCAATATCTTATGTCACTGCTTAAACAGAAAATGTTGTCAAATTCAGAATGTGCAGAAAACGCAGAAATGCAGGATTTATTGCATGCAGCTGAACAAATCGCAAAGCATACTTTGCAATGTGGTTTTGATTCTCTAGAGGCCTCCTGCTGGGCCGCAGTTATAGGTTCTGTCATTAGGAGGCATGCTTGGTTAAAAACAGAATCTGCCCGATCAGGTTAAAGCAAAACTATTAGATGCTCCATTACAACATGATGCCTTGTTTGGTGGTAAAGCTGAAGAGATGTAAATGGAGGACTAAGCTGAATCTATGCAGACAGTGAAGGATTTCTTACAGGTACAGCCTCTTAGATTTAGCAGGAACTGGCCTACAAAGAATTGGTCCTTTCCAATGTCAGACAGGCCACAAAGGGGCAGATACAGACGCCCCAGAGGCAGATACAGCCCCAAGGCTCATAAGGCCTAAACAATTGGGTGCTTCTACCTCCAAAGTGGAGAGGAAAGATCAAAGACGTACAGGAAACAAGTCTCGACTTCCCCCTGCCATCACCAAGCACTTATTTTCTGGCAGCTCCTTTGGGGAGAAAGCTAGCACTTTTTTCACAAAATTGGCACATGATCACCCAGGACAAATGGGTCTTAAATATCGTATCTCAAGGCTACAGGTTCCACTTTCACACCCTGCCAACGCCAAACAGTATACCAGACCTGCCACGCAATCAATGAGCAGAGGCACAAAAACAAGTCTCATCTCTCATGGACATGAGAGCTATTCAGCAAGTACCACAGCAAGAGCAGGGACAAGGGTTTTACTCATGGCTATTCTTGGTAGCGAGAGGACAAAGCCTGGAGACCAATACTGGACCTGTTTATCCTAAACACATACCTGGATATTCCAAAATTCAAAATGTTAACTCTGCAGCAGCTTCTGCCCATGCTGGGCAAGAAAGCTTGGCTTGTGACTTTAGACCTAAAAGAGGCATACCTGCATGTCCCAATCAGACAATCATGCAGAAGATGCCTCAGATTTATAAATGCACTACCAATTCTCTGCACTGCCCTTTGGCTTATTTACTGCACCCATGGTCTTCAATAAATGCCTGGCACCAGTAATTGCATTTTTGCAGACAGAGAAATACAAATATATCTTTACTTGGGACGACTGCCTTATTCAAGCAGAGAACAAGGACCTCCTACTACAGCATCTGGCGTTTATAAAAAAAAGATTACTAACAGGTCTAGGGTACACAGCAAACTAAAAGAAATCAAAACTCGTATCCTCTCGAGGTAATATTCCTGGGTGCAAGCTTAAATACAACTGCCCAGATGGCTTATCTCACGCCAGACAGACAAGTGACTACTTATTTCAAAATGTTGGCAACAAAGACCCAGTTATCTGCAAGAAAAATTCTGCAGGTTTTGGGCTTTATGGCATCCTGCATACTACTAATTCCATATACAAGACTGCATATGAGGAAACCTCAATGGTATCTAAAAAGTGTTTGGACTCAACATTGCCACAGCCTGGAAACCATAATTACCCTCATTCCCTGCCTCTAACAGGAGTTTTGATGGGCAAAAGCCTGTCACCTCAACAGAGGACAGCCATTCACCTTGTCTACAGCCAGGCAGACATGGACTACAGATGCATGAGATTATGCCTGGGGGGCCCATATGGCAGGAAAATGTATTCAGGGCACATGGTCAGAGTCAAATGCATCTACATATCAATCAGAGATGCCAGCTGTTCAGAATGCCCTGACAGCCTTCAAGCATATACTTCATCCAGGACAACTACTGATAGACAGACAATACTACAGTCATGTGGTACATAAGCAAGGGGGGACACTCATTCCTACCCCCTCTGCAGACTAGCCATAAACTTGTGGGACACAGCACTGACTTACCAAGTACATCTGCAAGCACAATTCCTGCCAGGAAGGATAAATACTCTGGCAGACTAAGCAGAAACGTAATGGATCCCCATGAGGGGAAATTGGATCCACAAGTCTTCAGCATAAGGAACTGGGGGTGCCCGGACATAGACCTATTTGCCTCCCCTCACAACTGCCAACTACAGAGATTCTGCACAAGGACTTTTCACAAGCAAGCATGGAAAGTGAATGCTTTATCGTTCAGCTGGAAAAACCTAACAGTATATGCCTTTCCTCCTCTGTCTCTCCTCCCCATGGTACTCCTCACGGTCAGACAAGAGAAGCCAAAAATTATACTGATTGCCCCAGACTGGCCCCACCAGTACTGGTACCCAATCCTAAGGAGCTTGTCTCAATGCCCATCTTGGACATTACCTCAAATTCCCCCACTTATTGACCCAACAAGACAGTATGATACTGCACAGCCAACTCAGGACCTTAAACCTGGTAGCATGGCGAATAATGTAGCCATTCAAGACGCCTCTCTAAAGCAGTGATGGATGTTATTTTGGAGGGCCGGAGGCTTAGCACCAGAAAATCTTCATGCAGAAAAATGGAAGAGATTCTGTTTGGAACCAGGCACAAGGTTTTGACACGACTGATGTCCTTCAAGAATGCAACTGCAGTCATAACATATGGGTTGTCCTGCCTCAGGCAGCCCTCGGCCGGCCGGATTCCAAAGTCTGGGTCCGGCGTCGGCTGGTGTCGCCGCCTCTCCGATGTCAGAATGGCTGGAGTATAAAGGCATCGGCCGACGCCATCTTCAGTCTTTCTTGCCACGCGGTGCCCGAAGCAGAAGCAGTTCGCAAGTGCCGGTCGGTCAGCTCCTGTGTTTTCAGTACCGAAGTAATCTAAAAGCTAAGTACCCCGTTGGGGAACATTTTTTCTTGCCTCAGCCGTTGTCAGAACAAATTGAGAGTTAATAATTGTTTGTCTTGTGGTAAACAAATACCTCATAAGGACTTCAATTCTTATTGCCTACCTTGCCTGGGCCCAGACCACGACGTCTTGGCCTGTGCTTGCTTTAATAAGCGCACTCTCAGGCGCCGGGCAGAATTTGCCGAAGACTTTTTCGGTGAATCTTTCACTTATATCATGCCGTCGGAACAGACTACTCAATCTTCCAAAAAATGAAAGGACCGGGACCGACATCCTCGGCCCACGTCCTCCACCGATACTCCTCCTAAACCCTCCACGAGTGCTTCGGTTCCTTCGGAAGCGGTAATTCAACCGCTCCAGGCCGACGCTACCGCGTTAACTCGTCCTTCGGTCTGAGTCTACACCGGTGCCGGTTGTTGACTTTCCTCCAGAAACCGAAATTCTGGATCTACCCGACACCATTCCTGTGGACAAAGTTACTCCTGCACGTGGGGCAGCTAGGCCTCCTGTATCCATGTCCATCAAGGCCTTTGCACGTGCTAAGGCCGCCAGCCAGGCCAAGGCCCATCCTAAACCTACTGCCCAGGCCCCTTCTGATAAACAGATCATGTCTCTTGCTGCAGACCTTATTTCTCTTATCGGGGGGTCTCAGTCTCATCCAGACAAAGGTTCTCAGCTGCCTGCAGAGAAAAGGCCCAGAACTGAGCAGGCCAACAACCTCTCTTCAGATGAAGCCTCTGGGGATTCTGAGCCTTCAGATACCCAAGAAGAATCCTTCCAGGCTTATGAGGACTCTGATGCTGAGGAATCAATCCCCTCTGCCTCTCCTCCAGAGGATTTTTCCTTCGGTGAAGTCTTACATTCTTTGAGGGAGCATTTTAAATGGCAGGGTCAGGAATTCTCTGATTCCAGGAAAAGGCTACGTACCTTCCTCAAGCTACCCCAGCACAGGCCTTTAGCTATCCCTCCTGTTATGGATGTCCTGGATGATGTTTTCTCCGACTCCAGTGCTAACCCTGATTCTCTCCCTCCAGCTCCTGTCAAGCCAGACAGATATTATAGGGTCCCTGTCACCCACAAACATCTCTTTAAGGCCCATTCTGTGGATCCAGAAACTATTTCACAGGGCCTCAAGGGAGTGGCTACTTCCACAGCCAAGAATCCAGTGCCAGCGGATAGGGAAGCTAGGTCCCTGGAGAGATGGGGTAAAAAAGTTTATACCTCTACCACCCTGGCCATGAGGTCACTTAACTGCCTTTTTCATATGTTTCAGTACCAGGATTTTTTACTGGATGATTTACAGAAAAAGCTAGCCTCTCCAGAGCCTATTGATAGAAAGGCATTGCAGGATGTAGTACATAACACTCAGCAGGTTAGCAATCATTTTCTTCAGTGTGGTTATGATGCATTGGAGGCTTCATGTAGGGCAGCTATGACTGGGGCTGTTATACGTAGACATGCTTGGTTAAAAGAACAGCCACTACCAGACCATGTTAAAGTAAAGTTACTTGATGCACCTCTGGAAAAACAGAAGCTTTTTGGTGCTAATGCACAAGATGTGTTGAAGTCCATTGAGGAAAAAGCAAAATCAGTACAGACAGTCCAAGATTTCCTCCAGGTTCAGCCACCCAGATTCAGCAGGAATTGGCCTTCAAAGAATTGGTCCTTTCCCGACACTGACCTGTTTCAAAGGGGAAAAAACAGGCATGCCCGAGGTAGAGGGCAATACCGTGGCTCCTACAGGGGCCGCCATTGGCAACCACCAAATCAAAGAAGTGGCGCAGGCAGCCCAGCTGCACCACAAGGACAACCACAATGACTCTACTTTCATACCGCCTACAAAGGCTCAAAGAGAAGCTCCTTTGGGTGGAAAATTATCCTTATTCTCAAAAAACTGGCATATCTTAACCAAGGACAACTGGATTCTGGATTTAATAGACAAAGGTTACAGATTCCACTTTCTTTCTTTACCAATAAGACGAGGCATGCCAAACCTGCCACTTCATCAAAGGGCAGAGGCACTCATTCAAGTTTCAAGCTGTTAAATATAAAAGCAATAGAAAAGGTTCCTCCACAGGAACAAGGCCAGGGATTTTATTCAAGACTGTTCCTTGTTCCAAGAAAGGAAAACAAATGGAGACCTATACTGGACTTGTCTACTCTAAATACTTATCTCATTGTGCCAAAGTTCAAAATGCTTACTCCTTCCCATGCTGGGCAAGGGGTCTTGGCTGGTCACTCTGGACCTCAAGGAGGCATACCTGCATGTCCCCATCAGACAAAGCTGCAGAAGATACCTCAGATTTCTTGCAGGGACAGAGCATTATCAATTCTCAGCATTGCCGTTTGGCTTATCTACTGCGCCCAGAGTGTTCACGAAATGCCTGGCATCAGTAGTGGCACACTGCAGACTCCAGGGGATGCAAATATACCCTTACCTGGACGACTGCCTCATTCAAGCAGACAACAAGCAAACCTTGATAACAAACTCGGACTATGTCATTCAATTACTACAGGCCTTGGGATACACAGTCAACATTCAGAAATCAAGACTTCTGCCATCCCAACAGATTATTTTCCTAGGAGCCAAACTGGACACAAAAACACAGATGGCTTATCTCAGAGGAAAAACAGCAGTTACCAGAGTACTTCAAAAGCCTAGCAAAGCTCTCCCAGCTGACTGCAAGGAAAATCCTGCAGGCCCTGGGATTCATGGCTTCTTGCATTCTCCTGATACCTTTAGCAAGACTTCATATGAGAAAGCTGCAATGGTATTGAAAAAGCTTATGGTCCCAACACAGCCAAAGCCTAGAGGACGTAATCCACTCATTCCATGTCTGCAAAGAGAATTTTTGTGGTGGGCTCAAGCAAGTCAAACAAAGGCATGTCTTTCAACAAACCTCAAGCAGGCCAAACGATTACAACAGATGCCTCAGACCATGGATGGGGGGGCGCACATGGAGGGCAGATGCATTCAAGGCCAATGGACACCAAGGGAAAGGCATCTGCACATAAACCAAAAAGATGTTGGCAGTGATGCATGCAATCGAGACTTTCGAAAAATCACTTCAAGGACAATTGCTAATAAGGACAGACAACACCACTGTTATGTGGTATATAAACAAGCAGGGAGGCACTCATTCTTATCCCCTCTGCAGACTAACGATGATTCTCTGGGAAAAATACCTAAGTCTGAAGTTTGTGCCAGGCAAGGACAATGTACTGGCGGTCAAACTGAGCAGAAATTTCTTGGATCCACACGAATGGATGCTGCATCCTCACATTTTCTCACAAATAACAAGGACATGGGGAAGACCGGACATGGATCTCTTTGCTTCTCACATGAATCATCACCTGGAAAAGTTCTGTACAAGGACCCACCATCCTCTAGCCTGGAAAATGGATGCTCTCTCCTTCAGCTGAAGTCCCTAACAATTTATGCATTTCCTCCTCTACCACTGCTGTCAGCAGAACAACCAACAGGCATTTTGATACCTCCAGACTGGCCAAGGCAGCACTGGTACCCATTGCTGTTGAGCATAATTTAGACCAAACCGTGGTCTCTGCCCCTATGGCCTCTGCTTCTAACACAACACAATTACAGGACAGTTCATCAAAACCTGAAAACATTGCATCTGACAGCCTGGAGGTTACCATAACTCCTTCCGATATCTCTCTTTCCAAAAAAGTTCAAGAGATCTTACTGGAAGCACGCAGACCTTCCACCAGAAAAACCTATTCAGCCAAGTGGAAGAGATTCATAATCTGGAATGCTAGCAGGGGTCAGGATACAGCAGTATTGAGTATACCTCAGATATTGGAATACTTGGCAGAAGTGTTTCATGTTGGTCTCTCGTATTCTTCCATAAAGATTCATGCCTCAGCAATTTCAGCAAAATACAATTGTGATCCACCTGTGTTTTCACATCCTTTGCTAAGACAGTTCCTAAGGGGGATAAAGAATATCAAACCTCCCAGGAAACCGCCAGTACCTGCATGGGACCTCAACTTTGTCTTGGAAAAATTAACTCTTCCTCCCTTTGAACCAGCAGCAACTTCAGAAATGCAATTTCTCTCATGGAAAACTGTTTTCCTATTGGCAATTACATCAGCAAGAAGAGTATCGGAGATACAGGCACTCATGGCAGTACCTCCTTTTTCTCATTTTTCATCAGGACAGAGTCTCTCTTAAGAACCAATCCTTCATTCATGCCAAAAGTAATTTCCAGGGTGTCTCTAAATCAAGCCATTCACCTGCCTACCTTCTTCCCCAATCCTCAAAACAGGGGGGAAGCACTGCTGCATACTTTGGACATACACAGGCAACTACACTACTACTTGGACAGAACTAAGGCCACCAGAAAGTCTGACCAACTGCTTGTAGCCTATGCTGCTGGAGTACAGGGAAAAGCAATCTCCAAGCAAACAATTTCCAAATGGATTGGACACTGCATCAGATTCTGCTATTCCTTTCATGGAAAAGGTGTGCCAGCCAATATTAGGCCACACTCCACCAGAGCTATAGCCACATCCACAGCTTTCCTAAGGGGAGTGGCTACAAAGGACATTCTAGAGGCTGCTGCATGGAGCTCTGTGCATACATTTACCAAGCACTACAACCTGCCTTTATACTCCAGATCCCGAGCAGGCTTTGCTTCGGCAGTCCTGCAGGGCATTTTAGCTACACCATCATTTTCTTAGTTCCAACCACCCCCAGCTTGGCTATGGTTTTCAACCCATATGTTATGACTGCAGTTGCATTCTTGAAGGACATAGTACAGTTTTGTACCTACCATAAATGTAGATGTCCGATAGATATGCAACTGCAGTCGGATTCTACCACCCTCCTACCCCTCTGCAACCTTTTTTTATGGGTCCACTACCCCTATTCCTATTAGCTGGGGGTATCTCTATGGTGCATCTGTTTATTACTGTTGTGCATGTCTGGAATTGTTTATCCATTCACCAAATTTAGCCTTCCTAGGAGGGCACCTGGCATCTGGGGCAAGAAACACTGAAGATGGCGTCGGCCGATGCCTTTATACTCCAGCCGTTCTGACGGAGAGGAGGTGACACCAGCCGACGCTGGACCCAGACTTTGGAATCCGGCCGACCGAGGGCTGCCTGAGGCAGGACAACCCATATGTTATGACTGCAGTTGCATATCTATCGGACATCTACATTTATGGTAGGTACAAAACTGTACTTTTCAAATATTCCTCAGATTTTTCAATACTTAACTGAGATGCTGGATAAAGGCCTTTCCTTTTCATTAATTAAAATTCATGCCTCTGCCATTTCTGCTCATTGCAATACAGAACCAACAGAACCAACTATTTCTCATTCATTACTAAGGCAGTACCTCAGAGGGGCCAAAAACATAAGACCTCCAAGGAGAGCACCAATACCTGCATGGGACCTAAACTAGAGGTCTTGGAAAAACTCATGCTGCCTCAGTTTGAGCCCTCCTCTGCAGCCGATATAAAATTCTTATCCTGGAAAACAGCTCTGCTCCTAGCAATTACCTCTGAGTTGCAGGCACTCATGGCACCTTTTATCAATTCCATCCTGACAGGGTTTCTCTAAGGACAAACCCTGCATTTATGCCTAAGGTAGTGTCCAGTGTGGCCCTTAACCAAACAATTCATTTGCCTACTTTTTATCCAAACCCACAGAATAAAGGTGAGACTCCTGCATTCTATGGACATTCACAGGCAGCTACGCTTCTGCTTGAACAGAACCAAAGTTTTCAGAAAGACAGAACAACTTCTAGTAGCATATGCTGCAGGATCACAAGGGAAGCCCATCTCAAAACAGACCATTTCAAAGTGGATAGGCCACTGCATTCATTTCTGCTATTCACAGCATGGCAAATCAGTGCCTAAGGACATTAGGCCACATTCAACCAGAGCAGCAGCCACTTCAGCAGCCTTCCTCAGAGGAGTACCAACCAAAGACATCTTAGAGGCTGCAACTTTGAGTTCGTGCATTCTTTTACAAAGCACTATCCCCTACTTCTCTCTAAGTCTAGGGCAGGCTTTGGCACTGCAGTTCTGCAGGGCCTGATAGCCTCTCCTAATCCTATTTAGCACCAGCCTCCCAAGCTTAGCTTTGGGATTCAACCCAATTGTAATGACTGCAACAGTGAAACTCTAACATAGTACAGTTGTGTACCTACCATAAATGTAGATGTTCATGTGTATTCACTGTTGCAGTCCTGGTTACCCTCCCACCATCCCCCTTTTTACCTTGCTAGGACTTATCTGTACTTCTCTAGTCTATACAACCTATGTGGTGTATTTGCTTGTAGATGAAAAGTTGATTTTTGTATATGCAAGCTTATTGGCATAATTTAGTCTACCGTTTTAGGGGCACCTGACGTCTGGGGCAAGAAAAACCTGAAGAAAATGGTGTCTGCTGCAGCTTTTATACCCCTGGCGCACTGACGTCAGGGAGGAGGCGACAGCAACCGACGTCGGACCTAGACTTTGGAACTCGGGCCGACTGCGGGTAGCCTGCCAGCAGGATAACCAAATTGTAATGACTGCAACAGTGAATACACACTAACGTCTACATTTATGGTAGGTACACAACTGTACTTTGTTTCACTGTTGCAGTCATTACGTTTGGGTAATCCTGCTGGCAGGTTGCCCTCAGTCGGGCTGAGCCAAAGTCTTGGGTCCTGGGTACAAGAAGCGGCAGATGCCATTTTCTTTAGTCTTTCTTGCCGCGCGGTGCCCAAAGCAGAAGCAGTTCGCAATTGCCAGTCGGCAGACTTCTGAGATTTTCGAGTTCGAATTTCAGATCCGAAGTCTTCTATAAAAAAAAAAAAAAAAAAAAGTACCCCGTTGGAGAAACTTTTTTTCTTGCTCCAGAACTGATGTCCAAAAAAGTTAATTGGATTTCTTGTGGGAAGCAAATACCTCATAAGGACTTTCAGTCTTACTGTATTACTTGCCTAGGCCCTGATCATAACTTGCTGGGTTGTCGGTTTTGTGGTAGACTTAACCAACGTACTATTAAGCGTCGGTATGATTTTGCTTTGAACTACTTTGGACGCAGGTTTAATTATCCAGAAATGTCAACGGAAAGCCATCCGACCACCGGAGTTCACAAAAAACCGCAGAGATACACCCGAGGCCCAAAACCGATGAAGCTTCTCCTAAGCCAGTCGCCGGTTCTCAGTGAGGCGCTTTCGCAGCCCCTGACCGCTACTTTAGAGTTGCAGGCCGCAACAGACCGCAACAGACTCCCACGTGGAGTCTGCCATGCCGCTGGAAACTCAAGGTATTGAAGCCTTGGACGCTAATCCTTCAGATGGGTCTGGAGCTGCTGAGCAGGCACCGGCTTCAGAGTGTGTATTCAGACCCAAACATCTATACATTAAACTGACTTCAAAGGCAAAGACTAAAGCTCCTTCAAAGGCAAAGAAGCAAACTCAAGAGCCACATGGACAGGCCTCCATGCCCAAAAAACAGATGCTCAAAGTGGCCAAAGACTTCTATTACCTTTATCAGGGGTTCCCATCCCCTTCCTGATAAGAGGCCTAGGCAAGAGATTGACTATGATTCTTCAGATCAGGTTTCCATTTCTTCTCATCAGGAATATTCTTTTCCACCCATGAGGATTCTGATGCTAAAGAATCCATTCCTTCAGATTCTCCTCCGGTGGACTATTCCTTTGGGGAAACCTTGCATACCATGAGCGAGCATTTCCACTTGGAGAGCCAAGATTTTTCAGAATCTAAAAAGAGGCTCATGGATTTCTTGTTACTACCTCAGCACAAGCCACTAGCCATCCTCCTGTGTTAGACATTGTAGATGTGTTTTGGAGTCGAGCCTTACCCCTGACTCCTTGCCTCCAGCTCCTGTTAAGCCTGACAGATATTACAGGGTTCCTGACTCGCATAAATTCCTTTTAAAAAACCCTGCTGCAGACCCAGAAACCATTTCTCAGGGTCCCAAGGGAGTTAAGTCTTCCGCTGCAAAAAAAAAACACCCCTTCTGACGGGATTCTAGGGCACTGGATAGATGGGGGGGGGGGTTGCACATCTGCTACCTTGGCTACAAGGGCCTTAAACTGTCAGTTTCATATGCTCAAATATCAGCAACATGTCATGGCATTGCTTAAACAGAAAATGTTGTTACTCTGAATGTGCAGAAAACAAGGAAATGCAGGATATATTGCATGCAGCTGAACAAGTTGGAAAGCATACTTTGCAATGTAGTTTTGATTCTTTAGAGGCCTCTTGCAGGGCCGCAGTTGCAGGTTTTGTAATTAGAAGGCATGCTTGGTTAAAGGAACAAAAACTGCCTGATTATGTTAGTTAAATTATTAGATGCACCTTTACAGCATGATACTTTGTTTGGTGTTAAGGCAGAAGAGGTGTTGAAGAAAATGGAGGCAAGGCTAAATCTATGTAAACTGTCAAAGATTTCTTACAAGTACAGCCGCCTACTAAGAATTGGTCCTTTCCTGTGTCAAGACTGACCTCAAAGGAGCAGACCCAGGCACCCTAGAGGCAGAGCCTAGGTGCAAGGTTCATACAGGTCAAAGCAATGGGGGGGGCTTCTACCTCCAAAAGTAGAGAAGATAAATCACAACCTTACAGGAAACTGTCCCAATGACTTCCACCTGCCGGCACCAAGCACTTATTTTCTGGCAGCACCCTTAGGGGCGAAATTTTTTCTCAAAATTGGCATATTATAACCCAGGACAAGTGGGTACTAAATATTGTGTCACAGGGCTACAAGTTCCATTTCCATACCCTGACAAAGGCGAACGGCTGGCCAGATCTGCCAAAAAATCAATGGGCAGAGGCACAAAAACAGGTCTCATCCCTCATGGACATGAGGGCCATTCAACAAGTGCCAGAGCAAGAGCGGGGACAAGGATTTTACTCTACTGTTCTTGGTAACCAGAAGGAACAAGGCCTGGAGGCCAATACTGGACCTATCGATTCTGAACACATTCCTGGATATTCCAAAATTCAATACTTTGACTTTGCAGCAGCTTCTGCACATGCTGGACAAGAACTTTTGGCTTGTAACTTTAGACCTAAGAGGCATACCTGCATGTCCCAATCAGACAAATATGCAGAAGATACCTCAGATTCAAGGCTGGCTCAATGCATTACCAATTCTCTGCACTGCCCTTTGGCTTATCTACTGCGCCCAGAGTCTTTACAAAGTGCCTCGCACCAGTAATTGCATTCTGCAGACTGAGGAATACAAATATATCTTTACTTGGAAGAGTTTCTCATTCAAGCAGGGAATAAGGACATCCTTCTACAGCATCTGGCGTTTGTGAAAAAACTTCTAACATGCCTAGGGTACACAGTCAGTGAAAAATCAAAACTAGTACCCTCTCGAGAGAATATTCCTGGGTGCAAGCTTAAATACAACTGGCCAGATGGCTTAACTCACGCCAGACAAACAAAAACTTGACTACTTACTTCAAGAAATACCTATTTTAAAACGTTAGCAACAAAGGCTCAGTTATCTGCGAGAAACATTCTGCAGGCTTTGGGCTTCATGGCATCCGGCATCCTACTCATTCCATATGCAAGACTGCATATGAGGAAACTTCAGTGGTACCTAAAAAGTGTTTTGACTCAACATTGCCACAGCCTGGGAACTATAATTACTCTCATTCCCTGCCTGCAGCAGGAGTTTCGATGGTGGGCAAAGGCTTGTCACCAAAACCAGGGACAGCCATTCATATTACCCCCAGCCAGGCAGACACTAACAACGGATGCATCAGATTATGCCTGGGGGGCCCACATGGCAGGAAGATGCATTCAGGGAACATGGACCTCAAACCAAATGCATCTACATATCAATCAAAAAGGCATGCTAGCTGTTCAAAATGCCCTGACAGCCTTCAAGGACCTGCTTTTCATCCAGGACAACTACTGATGGACAACACCACGGTCATGTGGTATATAAACAAGCAGGGGTGCACACATTCTTACCACCTTTACAGACTAGCCATGACTTAGTGGGGCACAGCTTTGACTTCCCAAGTACATCTGCAGGCACAATTCCTGCCAGGAAGGAAAAAAACTCTGGCAGAAAACTCATGGATCCTCACGAGTGGCAGCTGGATCCACGAGTTTTCAGCATAAGGAAATGGGGATGCCTGGACATCTATTTGCCTCCCCTCACAACTACAAATTAGAGATTTTGCACAAGGATTAATCACAGACTAGCATGGAAAGTGGACGCCCTATCCTTCAGCTGGAAAAACCTATCAGTATATGCCTTTCCCCCTCTGCCTCTCCTCCCCAAGATACTCTTAAAGGTCAGACGAGAAGCCAAAGATGATGCTGATTGCACCAGACTGGCCCCGCCAACACTGGTACCCAGTATTAAGGAACTTGTCTCAATGCCCAGCTTGGACCTTACCTAAAGTACCGCATCTACTGTCCCCGCAGAACAATCGGATTCTGCACAGCCAACTCAGGGCTTTAAACCTGGCAGCATGGCGGATAATGTAGCCAAACAAAACACACCTCTCAGCAAAGCTGTGATGGATGTCCTTTTGGAAGCCAGAAGGCCTAGTACTAGAAAATCTTAAGCTGGAAAATGGAAGAGATTCTGTGCTTGGAACCAGGCACAAGGAACAGATACAGCTGTGCCACGCATTCCTCAGATTTTACAATACTTAACAGATGCTGGACAAAGGCCTATCTTTCTCATTAAAATTCATGCCTCTGCCATTTCGGCTCGTTGCAATGCAGAGCCACCAATCTTTTCTCATCCTTACTAAAACAGTACCTCAGAGGAGCCAAAAATTTAAGACTCCAAGGAGATCACCAATGCCTGCATGGGACCTCAACTATGTCTTGGAAAAACTCACTGTGCCTCCTTTTGAGCCAGCTGCTACTGCTGATATAAAGTTTTTATCTTGGAAAACAGCTCTGCTCCTAGCAATTACTTCTGCAAGACGAGTTTCAGAGCTACAGGCACTCATGACTGTGGAACCTTTTACCATTTTTTTTATCCAGACAGGGTCTCCCTGAGGACAAACCCAACATTTATGCCTAAAGTGGTGTCCAGTGTGGCTCTTAACCAAACCATTCATCTGCCAACTCTTTATCCAAATCCACAGAACAAGGGGGAAAGGATTCTGCATTCTTTGGACGTACACAGTTTAGATTCTACTTGGACAGCACCAAAGTTTTCAGAAAGAGCAGTTACTAGTGGCATATGCTGCAGGATCACAAGGAAAG
>NC_056743.1:973606863-973656863 GCF_019279795.1 Protopterus annectens
CTTTGCAGTGTGGATTTGATTCATTAGAGGCCTCTTGTCAGTGCTCAGCAGGCATGCTTGGCTTAAGGAGCAATCTTTGCCTGATCATGTTAAGGCTAAACTGTTGGATGCTCCCTTAAATCAGGACCATGTGTTTGGCAACAAAGCTGAGGATGTTTGTAAAAAGATGGAAGATGAACCTGAATCTATGGAAATTGTTAAAGATTTCTTACAAGTTCAGTCTCCTAGATTTAGTAGGCACTGGCCCTCTAAGAATTGGTCCTTTCCGGCCCCTTCCAGGTTTTTTCAAGCCAAACCCAGACAGCAGAAACCAGAGGTTTCAGTCTCAGGGGAGACACAAGACTAAGCAGTGGGGGGTTTCCGCACCCAAATCTGGGAGTAGTAAGACTCCCCCAATGGAAAACTGTCTCAAGACTTTGTTAATCAGGCTGACTGAGGGCTACACCTGCAAGCTGATAACCCAAATGTAATGACTGCAGCAGTGAATACACTTAAAATGGTAAGTGTACACAGCTGTACTTTCCTTCTGCCTCTCCACCAGAGGATTTTTCGTTTGGGAAAACCCCTCGTGCTTTAAGGGAGCATTTCCAATGGGAATGTCAGGACTATCTTCAGTCAAGTAAGAGATTCAGGGAATTATTGGATCTACCACAGCACAGATTTTTGGCCCATTCCTCTTGTCTTGGATGTTGTGGATGATTTTATGGAATCCAGTTGGACTCCGGACACGCTTCCTCCTGCTCCCAGAAAACATGACTGGTATTGGAGTCCCTGACTCTCTCAAATTTATTTTCAAAAATCGTATTGCTGACCCAAAGGTCCTCTCTCAAGGACTTAAAGGAAGTTCAGATATGAAATCCACCCCCTCAGATGGGGATTCTTGAGCTTTAGACAGATGGGGGTAAAAAGTATACACATCTGCTACTCTTCCTATGAGAGCATTGAATTCAGTTCCACGTGCTGAAATATCAGCAGGATACCATGGAACTCCTCAAACAAAAAAATATTCCTTACCTGCTTGTGCAGAAAATTAAAGAATTAAGAGTTAAGGCATATTCTGCAAGTCAAGTAACTAAGCACACCTTGCAATGTGGTTTTGACACCCTAGAAGCGTCTTGCAGGGCAGCAGTCGCTGGTTCTGTCCTTAGAAGGCATGCTTGGCTTAAGTAACAGACCTTGCCAGACCATGTCAAATCCAAATTATTGGACACACCCTTGAACAAAGGCAACTTATTTGGCACAAAACAGAAGACTTCTTAAAGATGGAAGAAAAAGCTAAATCTTTGCAGACAGACTTCTTACAGGTCCAGCCTCAGAGGTTCAGTAGGCATTGCTCCTCCAAACACTGGTCCTTTCCTGCCCCCTCCAGGCAAGCTCAGCTCAGACCCAGGGAAAGCAGACCCCCCCCCCCCCCAACAGTAGCCCCAGGGATTGTAAAGATCTAAGCAATGGAGTTCCTCCTCTTCAAAAATGGGGAGTGTAAAGCCATCCCCTAATGGTAAGAACTCACATTGACTTTACACTTCCACCCCTTACTTCTGCCCACCTGCTTGTGCCCATAGGAAGAAAACTCGTTCCACACAAGCAACTGGGCCACTATTACCAACGACCAATGGGTCCTCAACAGTGTCCCAAGGATACAAATCCACCCCCCCCCCCCCATTAGGGTTCTCAGATCTTCCCAGAAGCCAGTGGGCAGAGGCCAAAAAACAAGCCCTTTCCCTGCTCTTCATGAGGGCAGTACAGCATGTTCCTGCAGAACAGGCCAAGGTTTCTACTCCAGACACCCCCTGGTACCTAGAAAAGAGGGCACATGGCACCCCATCCTCTATCCATTCTTAACACCTTTCTGGTGATACCAAAATTCAAAATGCTCCCTCTCCAGCAGCTTCTACCAGTGCTTTCCAAGAATGCTTGGTTAGCCACCATAGACCTAAGAGGCCTACCTACACATCCCAATCAGGGAATCGTACAGGAAGTATCTACGTTTCAAGGCAAGATCTGTACACTTTTAGTTCTCTGTGGTTCCCTTTGGCTTATCCACTGCTCCCAGTTTTTTCACAAAATGCCTGGCTCCCGCCATTGCTTTTTGCAGACAAAGAAATATTCAGATTTACCCATACTTAAACGACTGCCTTTTTCAGACAGTCAGGAAAAGCAGTTACAGCACCTTACTTTTATAAAGGACTTTCTGACCTCCCTGTGATATACTGTCAATGAAAAGAAATCAAAACTAGTCCTCCACACACAAAATTGTATTCCTGGGAGCAAGCTTGGACACAGCATCCCAGATGGCATTCCTTACTCCAGAAAAGCAAGCCTATGTGACAGGCTACTTCTCTCAACTAGCCACCAGAACCCAGTTATCCGCAAGTAAAGTCCTGCAAGCTCTAGGGTTCATGGCCTCCTGCATCCTACTCATTCCATATGCCAGACTGCATATGAGGAAACTGCAATGGTACCTAAAAAGCCTTTGGTGTCCACACTCTCTCAAGACCTGGAAACTCTCATACCAATGATAGCTTGTCTAAGGAAACATTTTCTTTGGTGGGCAGCAGCTTGTAACCACAGCAAGGGACTTCCTGTCTCGCAACCCCACACCGTACTGACCCTCACCACAGATGCATCAGATTGTGCCTGGGGTGCACACTTGGACAGCAGGTGCATTCAGGGCCACTGAAGCCCAAATCAAATACATCTGCACATCAACCAAAAAGCACACCCTGATAACCTTCAGACCCCTGCTCTCCCCAGGGCTTCTACTGATCAAAACAGACCACAGTGATGTGGTATATCAGCAAGCAGGGAGGGACTCACTCTTATCCTCTGCAGCTTCGCCATGACCCTTTGGCACATTGCCTCAGCCATGCAGCTACACCTGCTAGCACATTTCCTGCTAGGCTGTCTAAACACTCTGGCAGACAACGTAAGCAGAAACCTGCTAGACCCACATGAGTGGCAGCTAGACCACAGAACCTTCACCCTTGTAACCCACAAATGGGGCACCCCGAAGGTCGACCTCTTTGACTCCCACTCCAATCAGCTCAGACAATTCTGCACCAGGGAACCTCACAGCAAGGCCTGGAAAGTGTATGCTCTGTCCTTCCAGAGGATAAACCTCGGTCTATGCATTTCCCCCACTACCACTCGTGTTGAGGGGTACTGCTCAATAAGGGAGGAGAAAAAGGGCAATCCTGATTGCATCAGACTGGCCACGCCAGAACTGGTACCCACTGTGCAGCCTGTCCCCTTGCCACCGTGGCACCTACCTCAGATCCCAACACTCCTGACCCAGAGGAATGGAGGATTCATGCATTCCTAATTGCAGACAGTCAACCTAGCAGCCTGGCTTATTCCTTGACCAATCCTCAAGCTGCCAGCCTAAGCAAATGTCCTAGATGTTATAAGTGAGGCCAGATAAATCCTATGCTGACGAGCGGAAAAGGTTTTGCACCTGGATCCAGGCTAAGGGAGCTGCAACGGCACAGCACTCACTACTTCTCATCCCGGATTACCTGGCAGACCTACTACACAGGAGTCTGTCCTTCTCTAAGATTAAAATTCATGCCTCTGCCATCTCTGCTCATTACAGCACAGAGCCACCTCTCTTCTCACACTCTATGAAACAGTTCCTAAGAGGGGCTAACAACTTAAAGCCACCCAGAAGAGCTTCTACCACAGCTTGAGACATTACCTTTGTGTTTGAAATCTCAGCCTACCCCTCAGAGTTAAAATTTCTCTTGTGGAAGACCGCCTTGCCATCACTTCAGCTAGAAAGAGTATCAGAGCTACAAGCATTCTTGGCTGTAGAGCCCTTCATTTTCCATGCTGACAGTCTCACTCAGGACTTAACCCCTCCTTCATGCCTAAAATGTTGTCCAGTGTGGCTCTCAACCAATCCATACATTTGCCCACCTTTTTCCCTAACCCACAAAACAAGGGGGAAAGGATTCTGCACACTCTAGATGTGCACAGACTGCTCAGATTTTATCTGGACAGGACTACATCCTTTTGAAAAACTGATCAATTGCTAGTCAGCTTTGCAGCAGGGGCAGAGGGCAAGGCCATATCCAAGCAATCAATCTCCAAATGGATAGCACACTGCATCTATTTCTGCTACAAACATCACGAGAAACCACCCCCAAAGGGGGTCAGGACATATTCCACCAGGGCAGTCTCCACCTCTGCAGCTTTTCTCAGAGGGCTTGCCACCAGGGACATCCTGGAGGCTGCAGCATGGGACATCTGTTAATATCCAAGCATTACCACCTGCCTATCTTTTCCAAATCCAGGACAGGCTTTGCCACCCACAGTCTTGCAGGGCATCCTAGCCAGTACAGTCTTCTTGACTTCCACCCTTTTCTTCAACTTTGGGAATAGACCCAAATGTGATGACTGTAACAGTGAAACACTAACATAGTGCAGTTGTGTACAGTTACCATAAATGTAGATGTTGTAGTGTATTCACTGTTGCAGTCCTGGTTTTCCTCCCTCTGCCCCCCTTGTCTGTCTCTTCCTCTCTCCTTACAGGGAATTTTTGGTATTTACTTTCTGCTGGTGGTTCCACCATAACCTAGCTCCCTATTTGGGGGACTGTTGACAGGGCAAGAAAAACTGATGTAATGGCGTCTGCTTCCTGATTTTTGTACCACTGACTAGCTGACATCAGTCCTGGAGCGACAGCAACCAACGCAGAAATACTAAAGCCTCTAGTATTCGGGCCAACTGAAGGCTATCCCTGGCAGGATACCCCAAATGTGATGACTGCAACAGTGAATACACTCTAACATATACATTTATGGTAAGTGTACACAACTGTACTTTTCCTTTGCTTTCTTTATAATAACTTAGATTTATCAGAGTGGTGTGCACTGTTAGTTTATATATAGATATTAATATAAGCTTTTTTTCCTGTGTTTTTGATCACTTCAGTGTGTGGTTTGCATTTATAGAAAAATAGTTGTAACTTTTTGCGCCATAATGTCTAAAGAAGCCAAGCAAATCCGGGTTTAAGAAATGTCAGAAGTGCTCCCAGAAAATCTCCTTGACCGATGGTCATAGTATCTGTGTGTACTGTCTTGGAGTCATCCATCATCCATTTGCAAGAAACATGCACCTTCTGCCATTCGTTTAGCTCTAGAATTTTACTAGAAAGGAAAAGCACTTATTGTAAGAGAGCTTCTGCAATCTCCTTTCTTTGAAAGTTTAGAAAGTCAGAGCACCTCCAGTAAGCCTGTCTCCATCCAAAACTGACAAACTGACCAAGAGATCATAATCTTCTGGCCATTTGGAACTGCCAGAGAAGACAGCAAAAACAACCCAGTAGGATCAGAGACCTTCTTGATCAGACAAACCAAACTCCTTGGCTCTACAGATTTTGGAGCAGAGAGCCTCCGGTTCGGAGCCCTTTTCCGGAATTTTTACCAGTCTCCCCTACTTTGAGGTCTCCCATTTTATACAGATCTCGCTCGCCTACCTTGTCCTCCAGGAGTCAGACGATGTGGAATAGGGTGGTGTGCAGACTACTGAAGTTGCCAGCGCTGGCAAAACTTCTCTTCTCTTAACCCTAGTCTGTTCTGGAGCCAGTAAAGGTCTTTGTCCACGTCCGTTTCTCCTCTGAGCCAAGCTGAAACATCAGAGCCAGAATGTTTAGTACCCATTGTGGTAGAATCTTCGATGCAGAGACTAGCTCAGACCTCTTCGGTGCCATCCTAGATGTCAGAGCCGAAGCTCTCCGGTCGGGTCCAGAGGGGACACTCGACCAGAGACTTGCCTCTTGGGGCTTCGTCACGGGTGACCTTGGCTCCTACATCAGATTTGGAGTGGGCCACTTTGGCACCGGGTATTCCCTCTGCTTCTTCGGAACCGGAGATGTCCTCTGAGCCAGGGGTAATGGCTTTTGAGCTGATGAGTGTGCTGCCCCCCCCCCCAATAGCTCTACACAAGGGTACTGTCATCCTTCCCCGTAAAGCACCAGCTTCCGTCTCTGCACCAACCCAACCACAGGACAGTAGAGATTCCGGTTTTCAGGGTGCCCCATTGGGCGAATAAGTCTCCTGAGACCTCTCCAGAATACCCTTCTGAGGAGGCTCCCTAGAAGAGACTGCAAAAGGAAGCACCTGGACTCACCAGACGAGTTGGTCACCTCGGACCCTGACCTTTGAGTTAGGAGGGTCCCCATGGTTGCCCTCTGAAGAAATCTCCTTTGTGGATATCCTAGAAATCTTTATAAACTGAGGCAACCGGAAGCCCGTCAACCCTTCTGATGGGAGTTGTGTACCTGAAGGCCTTTAGATCTCAACCTTCAGCCACCTGGATGTCTTGTCTTTCAACGAACTCCTTGAATTAGTCGAAAGGTGTGAGTCACTGGATGCAATGGAACCAGTCCCTCTGAGGCCAAATTTATTACAGCCCCAACAGACAGAAGAATCTTACAAAAGGAGTCCCTGTAGATGTAAGTGTTGGCAGCAGCCAGTAAGAAGGAACTTTACGAAATGGACTGATATGGGAAGTATATTTTTTGTCATCGACTTTTGCCCTTAGATCGCTGAACTAAAACGCACTTCACTACTCTTCAGAGATCTGGAAGAGTTGGGAGATGCTCTTTAAGGAACATTAGCTGCAGGGGTTTCAGGTAAGTTATCCTCTCAGCTGTTCACCTCAAATTCTGTAGTGCACTCCATGAGATTGACTTTTTACGCAGCAGATGGAGCGAGCAGGGCAGCGGGTTCAGGGGTTTCCCTAAGGAAACACTCCTAGATATGCTTGTGTAATCAAGTCTACCTTTGTCTACGCCCCTTTTGATGGTTCACTCTTCTGACCAAAAGTCAGATACACTCACCAGATGTGAGCAGGAAGGGAAAACTCTCTGCCATTGGAGTACGTTTTTCCGTACCTTCCAGACCCTATCCTAAGGGTTAGAAGGGTGGTAAAATGTGGTTCAAAAAATCCCAGGGCGTTTTCCAAGACGCGCAGTGAATCCTTCCCCAGGGGCAGAGGGGAAGTAGTAATGGTAGACATTGTCAACGTGGCAGAGGGGTCCCCATAATCAGGGTGACCGTTACTCCTTTCACGGCCGACCCTTCCAGTGCCCCTGAAAGGAGGCCTGCCTGCCATCCTGGAGGCAGTCTAGGGACGTTTATCTTTGTACCCACTTGTCTTGTGATCTCTTGACAGGCTTCCGGGTACAAAGTGCGATATCTAGAGGTTACTCCATCTCTTTTTGCCTTCCCGTTCCACACGTCAGAAAATTCCCAGACGTTCCACCCAGTCAAAGGGAACAGGCAGCTATAGAGATTCAAAAGTTGCTGGAAAAAAGTCATCCAGAGTCCCCGCAGACCGAATAGGATTCGGAACTTGATTCTTTAGTACCGAAAAAAATGGGACTGGAGACGTATCTTGGATCTCTGCAAACTAAACTAATTTGTAAAGCAGTCAAAGTTTGGAATGTTGACACTGCAGTCTATTTTTCCCTTTTTAGGGAAAGGCAATTGGATGTGCTTAAATCTCCCAGGATGCGTACTACCATATCAAAATGGACAGGCCATCAAGGAGTCCTTTGTGCTTTCGGCTGGAAGCCAGTTATTACCATTTCAGAGCTCTGCCCTTTGGTCTCACTACAGCCCCCAGAGTGTTCAAATGCATGACAGTAGTCTTAGCTCAATTGAGATGAATGGGATTCCAGGTGATGTCCTTCATGGATGCATCTGCAGTCATAACAACTGGGTTGTCCTGCCGTCAGGCAGCCCTTCAGTCGGCCGGATTCCAAAGTCCGGGTCCGGCTTCGGCTGATGTCGCACCTCACCCGACGTCATCTCTGTTGGTCTTCGGGTATAAAAGCATCAGCCGACGCCATTTTCCTCAGTCTTTCTTGCCGCGTGGCGCCCGAAGCAGAAGCTGTTCGCAAGTGCCGGTCGGTCGGATCCAGAGATTACTTCTACCGAATACTACTTCGAAGACTTCTAAAGCTAAGTACCCCGTTGGGGACTCTTTCTTGCCTCAGCCGATGTCAGAAAAAGTTAATAATTGTTTAACCTGTGGGAAACAAATACCTCATAAAGATTTCCACTCTTACTGTCTGCCTTGTTTAGGCCCAGCCCACGACGTAGCAGCCTGTTCGCCCTGTGCTTCTTTCAACCGATGAACGCTTAGGCGTCGGTCGGAGTTTGCTGAACAGTGTTTCGGTTCTGGTTTTGCGTACATTATGCCGTGGGATCCCCCGGCTACCCAATCTGCCGAAAAACGCAAAGATAAAGACCGACACCGCGGTCCGCGGTTTCGCCGAAACCATGGTTAAGCAAACGCGAGTGTCTCGGTTTCGGCCGAAACCGAGAAAACTGATCAAAGTACAGCTGAACCTATCTCTACAACTGAGGCCCCTGCTACCACTCTTGAATCGGCCTCAGAAATTTTATCCACTACGGTGGTTGCCACTGACTTATCAGACACCATTCCCTTGGATGTCTCTACCCCAGCACGTGGTGCTGCTAGGCCTCCAGCAGCCATGTCCATTAAGGCCTTCGCCAGGGCTAAAGCAGCCAAGACTACTAAGACAGTGCCTGTTAAACCTCCCACAACCAGGCCCTCTTCTAGTTCTCAAATGCTTACTTTGGCAGAAGATTTAATTTCATTAATTAGAGGATCTCAATCTCACCCAGACAGGGCCTCTCAGCCCCAGAAAGAGACCTAGGGCAGAGCCCCTGAGCCAGTGTCCTCTGATGATTCTGCTGACTAATCAGACATAACTGACCAGCCAGAGGCTCCTTTCTCCAATTTTGAAGATTCTGATGCTGAAGAATCCATTCCAGCTGCTACCCCACCAGAAGAATTCTCCTTTGGGGAAACCTTACATGCCATGCGAGAGCAGTTCCAATGGCAGCAACAGGATTTTTCAGACTCCAGAAAAAGACTTAGGACCTTCCTGCACCTCCCACAGCACAGGCCCTTAGCTATACCTCCTGTTCTCTCTGTGGTGGATGATGCTTTCAATGATGTCTGCTCCGCTCCAGATTCTTTACCCCCAGCCCCTGCCAAACCAGACAGATTTTACAGGGTGCCAGATACTCATCACCACCTCTACAAGGCCCCACTTGCAGACCCCGAAACTATATCTCAGGGTCCCAAGGCAGTAGCCGCGACCATAGCTAAAAACCCTATTCCTTCTGAAAGGGAAGCAAGGTCATTAGACAGATGGGGTAAAAAGGTCTACACTTCAGCTACTCTCTCAGCTAGAGCTTTAAACTGTCAGTTTCACATGATACAATACCAAGAGTTTATGCTTGATCAGTTAACTAAAAAACTAACCACTGATGAATCTCTTGATAAGAAATATGTATTAGAAATGGTAAATAACATACAACAGGTTAGCAACCATTCTTTAAAATGTGGCTATGATGCACTGGAGGCTTCATTTAGATCAGCCATGACTGGCACAGTGATAAGAAGGCATGCATGGCTAAAGGAGCAAGCTTTACCGGATCATGTTAAAGCTAAGTTGCTAGATGCTCCTATGGATAAGACAAGTTTGTTTGGTACACCTGCCCAGCAGGTTATGAAGAAAATGGAAGAAAAGGCAAAATCTGTTCAAACGGTTAAAGATTTCTTGCAGGTTCAACCCCCAAGGTTTAGCAGGAACTGGCCTGCCAAAAATTGGTCCTTTCCTGACTCCACAAAATTTCAAAGGGGCAGGAATAGACGTTCCAGAGGAAGAAACCAATCCAGAGGAGGTGCCTACAGAGGACGACAGTGGCAAGGTAACAGAGGCACAGACACAACCACTGCCACTACATCTGCACAACCACAGTGACTTAATCCTAAATCCGCCTACCAGGGAACAAATAGCAGCTCCTCTAGGCGGAAAGTTAACCTTATTTTCAAAGAACTGGCACTACATAACAAAAGACAAGTGGATTTTACAAACCATAGATCAAGGTTACTGGTTTCACTTCCACACTTTACCAGTCAAAAGAGGAATGCCAAATCTACCTCCAAATCAAAAAACAGAGGCACTACAACAGATAATGGAGTTAGCAAACATGAGAGCTGTGGTAAGAGTGCCAACAGCAGAGCAAGGAAAGGGGTTCTACTCCAGACTATTCCTAGTTCCAAGAAAGGAAAAAAGTTGGAGACCAATTCTCGACCTGTCCACCTTAAATACATACATCATTGTCCCAAAATTCAAAATGCTGACCCTACAGCAACTTCTTCCCATGCTGGGCAAGGAGTCTTGGCTGGTAACTCTAGATCTCAAGGAGGCATACCTGCACGTCCCCATTCGACCAATCTGCAGAAGATACCTCAGATTTCTTGCAGGATCAGAGCACTATCAATTCTCAGCATTGCCCTTTGGGTTATCTACTGCCTCCAGAGTATTCACAAAATGCCTGGCATCAGTAATCGCCCATTGCAGACTACAGGGAATTCAAATTTACCCATACCTGGACGACTGCCTGCTACAAGGGGACAACAAAAGCAAGCTGACAACAGATTTACAAAGGGTCATTTACTTGCTACAAGCACTGGGATACACAGTCAATTTACAAAAGTCAAGGCTGATACCATCCCAAACGAGGACATTCTTGGGCGCGGAATTGGACACAGTAAAACAAATGGCATTCCTGACTACAGAAAAACAAAAAGAACTTCCTCTTTACTTCTTGGCACTAACAAAACTGAACAAGTTAACAGCAAGAAAAGTACTGCAGGCCTTGGGCTTCATGGCATCATGCATAATCTTGGTCCCATTTGCCAGACTACATATGAGAAAACTACAGTGGTACCTAAAGAATTTATGGTCCCAACACAGACACAGCCTAGAAACAGAAATCCCACTAATTCCATGCTTAAAGCAGGAGTTCCTATGGTGGGCTCAGGCATGTCAGTCAAACCCAGGCCTACCCTTTCGCAGATGTCAAGCAAGCCAGACCATCACAACAGACGCTTCAGACCTAGGATGGGGGCCCACATGCTGGACAAATGCGTGCAAGGATTGTGGACACAGGATCAACTTCACCTGCACATCAACCTAAAAGAAATGCTGGCAGTAAAACTGGCAATCCAAAAGTTCAAACCATTTCTCCAAGAGGGCCAGTTGATGATAAGGACAGACAACACCACAGTCATGTGGTACATCAACAAACAGGGAGGCACTCATTCATACCCCTATGCAGAATGACTTTGGAGCTGTGGACCCTGGCACTCAGCTACAACATCCAGTTACAGGCAATATTTGTACCGGAAAGAAAATACTCTAGCAGACATATTAAGCAGAACCACATCGGATGCCCACGAATGGAAGCTGCACCCGGACATCTTCAAGACCATCTCAAAGAAATGGGGAATGCCTCAGATCTATTCGCATCACCTCTCAATCACCAGCTCAAAAAGTTCTGCACAAGGACATTCCACCCACTTGCATGGAAAGTGGATTCGCTCTCCTTCAGCTGGAAAGGCCTAACAGCATATGCATTCCCACCTCTTCCCTTGATACACAAAGTACTACTGAAAATCAAGGAAGAACGTCCAAGGATAATCCTGATAGCTCCAAACTGGCCAAGACAACAGTGGTACCCACTGCTGAGGAGCATGTCTCGGAACAATATGTGGCCAATACCCCCGATGCCTTTGATGTTAACTCAGAACAACTACAGCATCATACATCCAAACCTAAAAACATTGCAACTGACTGCATGGAACATCACATAGCAGCAGCTAATCCAGAACTTTCCCAAAGAGTTAAAGACATTATTCTTGAAGCACGCAGACCTTCAACAAGAAGGAACTATGCTGGAAAATGGAAAAGGTTTGTCATTTGGAGTACGGAAAGAGGAAAAGATGTGTCAAACATAGATATGCCTAACATTCTGGAGTATCTGGCCAAACTTCTTCATTCAGGCCTGTCCTACTCCTCCATCAAGATACATGCATCAGCTATTTCAGCAGAATACAGCTTTGATCCACCTGTTTTTCGCACCCTTTGCTCAGGCAGTTCCTCAGAGGAATCAAGAATGTAAAACCTCCAAGGAAACCACCATTACCAGCTTGGGACTTAAATTTTGTGCTAGAAAAGTTGACACTATCACCCTTTGAACCAGCAGCAACAGCAGACCTACAACACCTGTCATGGAAAACTGCTTTCCTACTGGCAATTACTTCAGCAAGGAGGGTTTCAGAACTACAGGCCTTAATGGCAGTGCAACCCTTCCTAATCTTCCACCAAGATAGTGTCCATGAGGACTAATCCCACATTTATGCCTAAGGTGGTATCCAGAGTGTCTTTAAACCAGGCAATCCACCTACCTACCTTCTTTCCCAACCCACAAAACAGAGGGGAAAGAATACTGCATACCTTGGATGTACATAGACAGCTACGCTACTACTTGGACAGAACAAAAAATAGCAGAAAGACTGACCAACTTTTTGTAGCCTATGCAACAGGAAGGGAAGGAAAAGCTATTTCCAAACAGACAATCTCCAAATGGATAGGAAATTGCATACGATTCTGTTACTCCTTCCATGGAAAACCAATTCCACAGAACATAAGACCTCATTCTACAAGGGCAACAGCCACTACCACAGCCTTCTTACGAGGAGTGGCAACCAAAGACATTATTGAGGCGGCTACTTGGACCTCCGTGCATACATTTGCCAAGCATTATAATTTGCCTCTATATTCCAGATCCAGAGCAGGGTTTGCCACTGCTGTACTGCAAGGGATCCTAAACACACCATAATCTACTTTTATCCTCCTCCCCTAGTTGGCTATGGTATTCTACCCAGTTGTTATGACTGCAGATGCATCCATGAAGGACATAGTACAGTTTTGTACCTACCATAAATGTAGATGTCCGAACTGGATAGCATCTGCAGTCAGGATTACCCTCCCTCCTTCCCCTCTGTGGTACTCCTAGGGTGTTTACCCTCCTAATAGCTAGCTGGTGGGGGGGGGGGGGGAGTCTTTTATGGTGTATTTGTTTGTATATATGTACATACATGCTTATTTTTGTGTTTACCTCTATCTTTTTGGAAACATTGGCATCTATCCAAATTTTAGCCTTCAAGAGGGCTACTGGCATCTGGGGCAAGAAACACTGAGGAAAATGGCGTCGGCTGATGCTTTTATACCCGAAGACCAACAGAGATGACGTCGGGTGAGGTGCGACATCAGCCGAAGCCTGACCCGGACTTTGGAATCCGGCCGACTGAAGGGCTGCCTGACGACAGGACAACCCAGTTGTTATGACTGCAGATGCTATCCAGTTCGGACATCTACATTTATGGTAGGTACAAAACTGTACTTTTCTGTTCCTAGATGACTGGCTCCTGACTGCCACCATCAAGCATCTACTACAACAGGCAAGAGAAGCCACATTACAACTTTATTCACACTTGGGGATATCAATTAAAAAAAATCTGCCTTGTTGCCATGTTAGCATATTACTTTTATAGGAGCAGATCTCGACACCGTTGCCATAATGGTAAAGCTACCAGAGGAGAGAGTATCTACTCAGATTTCCAACCTTATGCCAAGGACCAAAGTGAAAACTGTCAGCAATGATGACCATAGTTCCCCTAGCCCAGATGCACATGAGAATTCTGCAGAGGCTCCTTTTTTCTTAGTGGTCATTTCAAGAACTCCCCATGTCTCTCCATATCAGAATCAGTCATTCAAGAACGATTTTCGATGGTGGCTGCTTCCAGTCAAGTGACATTAGGTTGCCCCTTTTCCCCTACAGCAACCTGTAGTGACAGTGACCATGGATGCCTCCCAGATAAGGGGAGGCATTATCTGGGAAGGACGGTCTAAGGCACATGGCAGGAGCACGAGACCCATTTGCACATCAAGTGTCCTAGAGATGATAGCAGTGCTCTTTGCGTTGCAAGCACTTCAGGACTCTCTTCCATTAGCGACAGTTGCAATTCAGACATTTGGTAGTCTGGTACATAAGCAAGGAGGAACCAAATCCTGGTATGGCAATGGGCTACATGTTCCCAGTGCTTTCTAGTAGCAGTGCACATTCCAGGGAAATCCAACGTGATAGCAGACAGACTTAGCAGGGCAATACTTATGCCTCACGAGTGGTCCCTTAAACAAGATAATTTTTCCAGAAATGGGGCCAGCCTTGCTGAGACCTTCACAACATCCATGAATGCCAAATGTAGCAGCTACTTTGACCTAGTCCCCTTTCCAGGGGAGTCACCAAGGGACACTTGTACACAACTGGCCCCCTGGACATCTTTATTTCCTCCCTTTACTTTTCTGTATGACTTTGGGTATTACAGGAAAGTCATTGGGAAGTAGGCTATTCTCATTGTCCCATACTGGCCTCGTCAGATTTGGTTTCCCTTCCTCTGGCTTCATCTTCAGGAGGATCAATGGGTTCTTGACCCAGCTCCAGACCTTCTGACATGTGTCCGGAACACCCCCCCCCCCCCTCCAAACCCTCAAATTGACAGCATGGCTGCTCCAGTTCCATGTTTAGTCAGGCTTCATAATTTCACACCGGCAGTGAAACAAATGTTAGTATCTTCACACAAGGCTTCAACCAGGTGGTTATGTTCCAGTAAATGGAAGGGTTCTCCTACTGGGCTGCATCAAGAGACCTTGAGTCCTTCTCTGCCCCAGTCAGCTTTATTCTTGAATTCCTGGCAGAGCTCTGCAGCGGAACATTGAAAGTCCAATTAGCTGCAATTTCTAATTTTCATGTGGGTGACTGGACTCCTAACTTGATGTCCCACAGATTGTACAAAGCTGTTTTAAAAAGTACTTGCTTACTAAGACCTCCCATTAAAGAGCCCCTATCACCATGGGATTTGAATTTTGTCCTAGCCTATCTGACCTCTTTTTGAGCCCTCATCAACATGTGATCCACAAATTTCTGTCGTGGAAAACAATTTTATTAGTGGCCATTACTTCTGCAAGGAGAGGCTCAACTGCAAGCCCCATCAATCAAACCTCCTTACGTGATCTTCCATAAGTATATAGTGCATCTTCAAACTAACCCATCTTTATTACCTAGTGTGTTCTCGGACTAATCTAAACCTATTGAGCTGCCAGTGTTTTTCCCCAATCATGGCAACAAGGCAGAATACAAGCTACACCAGTTAGATGTGCACAGACAACTCCGCTTCTATTTACACAGAACCAAGGATTTTAGTAAATCTGACCAATTGTTTTTCCTTTTCAGAAGCAAAAAAAAGTTTGCCTGTTTCTAAGGTCACACACTCAAACTGGCTTTCAAGTTGCATCACCTTATGTACAGTACTAAGAGAGCTAATTTTCAAGGTCAGGGGACATTCTACAAGAGCCATAGCAACATCATCTGCCTATCTACCTAGGTTATCAATGGACAGTATTTACGCAGTTGCCACATGGGCCAGGCCCTATACCTTTATCGCTCATTACAAAGTGGGTTTGGCCTCCAGGGCCAGGTCCTCCTTTGGTTCCACTATACTGAAAAGTGTACTGTCATGAGCCACCCAGGAAGTATGGTGCTAGGGAAGCTGTTCCAACCAGTAAAAATGAAGGTGAGCTAGGACAACATAACAAAAGTTATGTACTCACCATAATATTCCATGTTTGTTGTCCATCTCCCCTTCAGTCTTGCAACTCTCCCGCCTACCCCCAGCCCAAGGCTTTTGGAGGTCTTGGAGTTTTTTATCCTCTGGGAAGGAGATTGACTCTTCTATATTTGTACTCTGCAGTATGATTCATGGAAATACATTATAGTAGTTAGCAGCAAACAAGATCTGGGGGGTTACACCACTGCAGTTATGGGATAGGTGTTCAGCCACGAGCAAGTAAGACTTCGAGCTTTAGTATTCGGCTGAGTCAGAGCTGAGGATTGGCTCTGAACACCGCCAGTAAGAATGAAGGTGAGATGGACAACAAACATGGACTGTCATGGTGAGTACATTAACTTTTTTTATTGAAATAGACAAACATTGTTCTTTTTTTAGTACAGGTTCTATATTGTATGTTTTGTAGAAAACATTTTGCATGTGTTAAAATTACTATGTCTTTCTGTCCCAGGTGACAATGTATTTGGAGAAAGGATTTGAAGAAGCAATGAAGAACTACACCACAGTTGCTGAAAGCAGAGATGCAGTTGATGAAATGCAGAAGATGGTTTGTTTCTCATGGTTATTTGTGGAAATGATTTAGTGCATTTACAGCTTCAGCAAGGATGACTCAGATTCTTGTACACATGCTAGTCAGTACTACAAACTGAAGGGCTGGCTGTTGGAAACGTTTATGATTTTATATTGTGGCCAAAGAAAATGTCATTGAAAGCTAACCATTCTGTTCTCCATTACTACTGTTTAAACCTTTGTACTCCCTCCTTGCCCCTTGTAACCTAGTCACATACTCTTGAGTATATACATACTGTTTCAGCCTGCTGTCTCGGTCCTTGCTATAAGTACATAAGAATCAGCGGAAAATGTTAACTGCTATTTCAGACTGTTTTATGTAATTTATTTTAATAGAATTGCACTTAATTGGGTGTTCTACAACTTTTGCACATCTCCTCTCCATCTCCCCACAAGGCCCATCTTTTCTAAATCCCTTTGCTTGTACATAATTGACTCTTATTGCAATTGTTGTACCTAAAACTGTATCTTTTACCCTGGATTCCTTCTGATGTAGCACCTATAGCTACTGTGGACCAGGGGTTAGCCACATCCTATGTGGCTGTTGAGGTTTCCTAAGTGGCTGAGGGAAAGCCACTCTTGTCAGCCCTGGGAGAAGGAGCAGGGAAGTTTTTCCTTGTGTTAATGTTGTACCCATTCATTGGGAAGATGTTGCTGCCATTAGTAACATGGTTGCGCCATTTTTCCTATAAAATGAAAAACAATCGTGTATATACTCCTTTCTTTGAATAGGAGTAGTTTATCCTGTCTGGCTTAGGATTTCATTCAAGCTGTTGAGCCTTCTTGTAAAGTAGTTTCTGGTAAATGAGAGGGGGTTCCTTTTACTGAAGATTCTAAATCTGAAAAGGAATATGCTGGGATGGATGTTTTTTTTCCTCTGATTTCTGTTTCAGACTCTGAGGAGAGCCTAGTTTCTGATTCTCCCACCTAGGGTTTCTCTCTGAGACTTGCTAGAATGTGCCACTGTTTTCAGTGGGAGAAGCTTCTCATTCGCTTAGAAAATACTGCTGAGTTGTTGCAGAAGATTTTTCCAGAAACTATACCTATTCCTTTTCTGCCTGCTTTAGAATGTTGCTGCCTGCAGTTTTCTTGATGACCAGCTTACCCCTAAAAAGGCAGGATATATAAGGTTTCTAAGTTTTCATACTCTTCCCAAACCTGACCCATTGTTATAGTTTTAGTTGATCTCACTGCTGCTAAATTTCAATCCTCATCCTTTCTGATAAGGATGGGGAAAATTGATAGGTATGGGTAAAGTGTAATATTCTGCAATTGCTTGCCTGTATTCGAAAAGTGAGGTGAATTTCGCAGAGTCTATCCCTTGCTGAGTCCTACACTGGTAGTCCTGCTCAGTCGGCGATATAAAGATAGCGGCCATTTTCGTTTTCTGACTCAGGGCCAGCACAAAGCGCATGACCGGCGCTATCCAGTCTTTTTGCCGATGTCGTGCAAGAGCTTGCAAGTGCTGCTCGAATTTTTCTTGCCTCAGCCGATGTCAGAAAAGTTAACAATTGTTTAACCTGTGGAAACAATACCTCAAAGATTTCCACATGGTTTCTGCCTTGTTTAGCCCGAAACGTTTAGCAGCCTGTTCGTCCCTTTAAATCATATTTGTGTATCCTTGTTTAGGGCTTGCAGAACAGTTTTTCGGTCTGATTTTGGTACATTATGCCGCGGATCCTCGACACAATCTACCAGGTTAGTAAGCCGCATTTCCACGTTCGGTGAAACCACGGTAAGCAAAAGGTCTCGTTTGCAAGCCGAGAAAACTGATCAAAGTACAGCTGAACCTATTCTTACAACTGGGCCCCTGGCACTCTTGAATCGACCTCAGAAATTTTGACCCACGGTGGTTGACTTATCAGACACCATCTTGGATGTCTCTACCCCAGGCTGAGGGTTCTAGGCCTCCAGCAGCCATGTCCATTAAGGTGGTTAGGCTAAAGCAGCCAAGACTACTAAATCAGTGCCTGTTAAACCCCCAGTCCAGGCCCTCGTCAGTTCTCAAATGCTTTATGTGCAGAAGATTTAATTTCTTTAATTAGAGGATCTCAATCTCACCCAGATTAGGGCCTCTCAGCCCCAGAGAAGAGACCTAGGGCAGAGCAACCTGAGTGCCTCTGATGATCTGCTGATGAATCAGACATAACTGACAGCCAGAGGCTCCGTTTCAATTTTGAAGATTCTGATGCTGAAGAATCCATTCCAGCTGCTTCCCCACCAGAAGAATTCTCCTTTGGGGAAACCTTGCAGCCCATGGGGGAACAGTTCCAATGGCAGCAACAGGATTTTCAGACTCCAGAAAAGACTTAGGACCTTTCTGCACCTCCCACAGCACAGGCCCTTGGCTATACCTCCTGTTCTCTCTGTGGTGGATGATGCTTTCAATGATGTTTGCTCCGCTCCAGATTCTTTACCCCAGCCCCTGCCAAACCAGACAGATTTTACAGGGTGCCAGATACTCATCACCACCTTTACAAGGCCCCACTTGCAGACCCAGAAACTATATCCCAGGGTCCCAAGGCAGTAGCCGCACCATAGCTAAAACCCTACCCTTCTGAAAGGGAAGCAAGGTCATTAGACAGATGGGGTAAAAGGTCTACACTTCAGCTACTCTCTCAGCTAGAGCTTTAAACTGTCAGTTTCACATGATACAATACCAAGAGTTTATGCTTGATCAGTTAACTCAAAACTAACCACTGATGAATCTCTTGATAAGATATGTATTAGGAGGTAAATAATTCAACAGGTTAGTCCCTTCCTTACATTCCTAGGATGCACTGGAGGCTTCCTTTGATTCCAAGGCTTCCCAGTGAGGAAGGTTTGCATGGTAAAGGTACACCCTTTCTGGGAAATCTGTTGCCAAGAATGCTCCTATGGAGAAGATTTGATTTTTGGTAGACTGTTCAGCCTCAAATAAGGAAGACAAGGGGAACCTGAAACTGTTAAAGATTTTTGCAGGTTCATTCCAAGGGTTTAGCTGAAACTTGCCTGCCAAAATTGGCCCTTTTCCCTGATTCATGAATTTCTATGGCAATACTCCTCCGAGGATTTTTCTTTTCAGAGATTTTCCAAGGGAGCTTTAGTGGGAAGGTCAGGAGGCTCTGATCAGCCAAGCCACTTTTTTTTTACCCCACATAGGCCTAAATCCCTACCAGGGGGGAAATGGCTCCTCTGGCGGAGTTAACCTTATTTTCAGCAACTGGCTCCTGTTAACCAGGAAAAGGGTATTACAGCTGATCAAGGTTAAGTTTACTTCCACACTTCCGGGTCAGACCAGGAATGCCAAATCAGGCCAAATGAATAAAGGCTCTGTTGAAATCGGTTCCAAAAGAGTGTCAGGGTTTGCCATAGAGGGGAAAGGGAAAGGTTTCTATTCCAGACTATTCCTAGTTCCTTGAAAGGAAAAAGTTGGACAATTTCACTTACCAAAACATCCCCTTTTCCCCAAAAATTTCAAAATGTGCCCCTAGCAGTTCTTCCCATGCTGGGAAAGGGAGTCTTGGCGGGTTAACGTGGGTAACAATGTGGCATACTGTGGTTTTAAAATTGCTGAAGATACCTCAGATTTCTTGCAGGATCAGAGCACTGGCAATTCCAGCATTCCCTTTTGGCTTTACGCAAGGATTTTAAAGATGCCTTGACAATCATGTCCATTGGTTCTCCGGGGAGTCAAATTTACCATACCTGAAAGGCTGAAAGTCTATGCAGACTGTTAAAGATTTTTGCAGGTTCAGCCTCGAAGTTTAGTAGAAATTGGCCTACCAAGGGTGGGCGTATCCTTCTTATGATTCCCAGTCTAGGGGTAGGTCTAGGCGTGGTAGGGGCAGAGCTCAGGGCTCTTTCAGGCCTAGAACAGGGAGTTCACCTGCACAGTCTTGGTGAGGGCAGGGGTCAGTCCTTTCAGAACAGACCCAATGACCTACCTTTTCAGCTGCCAGAGCCTTCTCGTCTGGCAGCACCTTGGGAGGAAGGTTGGCACTTTTCAAGGAAAATTGAGTTTAATTACCCAAGACAGATGGGTATTGGATATCATACACCACGGTTACAGGTTTTATTTCCATACCTTGCCTCCTTTCAAAGGCATGCCAGGCGTTCCTCCTCAGCAAAGAATAGAGGCTCACAAACAAATTTCTGTTACTTCAAATAGGGGCCATACAGCCGTCCCTATGCCAGAAGTGGGCCTAGGATTTTATTCTCGCCTGTTCCTAGTACCAACGAAAGGGAACACGTGGAGACCAATTTTGGATTTATCTACCCTCAACACTTGTCTGGACATGCCCAAGTTCAAATGTTGACGTTACAACAGCTTTTACCTCTGCTGGGCAAAGATCTATTGGATGGTAACTTTGGATCTCAAGGAGGCTTACCTTCATGTTCCTATCAGACTGAGTTGCAGGAAGTATCTGCGCTTCGGGCTGGGACTTCTCATTATCAGTTCTCTGCATTGCCCTTTGGCTTATCTACTGCTTCCAGAGTGTTCACGAAAGTTCTGGCTCCGTGATAGCTTTCCTCAGGCTAAAAGGAATACAGATCTATCCTTATTTGGACGATTGCCTGATTCTGGCTCAAGGAAGGGAGCTTCTTCATCATTTGGAATATGTGATAGCAGTGCTAAGATGCCTGGGGTATTCTGTGAACGAAATAAAGTCCAGTCTAGTACCCTCTCAGGACATGTGCTTTCTGGGTGTAAGACTGAATACAGCATCCCAGATGGCCTTTTTGACCCCGGACAAACAAAAGAATCTTTCCCTTTACTTTCATCAATTGTCTCATCAGTCCAGGCTGACTGCAAGGACAGTCCTTCAAGCCTTGGGGTTCATGGCATCTTGTATTCTGGTGCTTCCCAATGCCAAACTGCATATGAGGAAGTTACAATGGTATCTCAAAAATGTATGGACACAGCACTGCCAGGATCTGGACACGGTCATTCAAATAATACCTTGCATTCAAAAGGAATTTTTGTGGTGGGCTCAGGAATGTCACCTAAACAAGGGACTCTCTGTGACCCGCCAGAGGCGAGTCAGATTCTAACGACAGATGCCTCAGACAAAGCTTGGGGAGCTCATCTGAATGGAAAATGGATACAAGACAAGTGGCCTGCCAGACTACAACATCTACATATCAACTTGAAGGAGATGTTAGCAGTCCAGTTTGCATTAATAGCTTTCAAGGATTTACTTCTTCCAGGGCAGGTGTTGATTCTAACAGACAACACAACTGTCATGTGGTACATCATCAAGCAAGGAGAGACACATTCTTATCCTCTATGCAGGCAAGCAATGATTTTGTGGGAGACTGCTCTCAGTTTACAGCTAAATCTTCAGGCAAGGTTTCTGCGGGAGCACAGAACTCCTTAGCAGATGTGTTGAGCAGACAATTATGGATCCCCACGGTGGAAATTGGATCCTCATGTATTTCAGAAATTGACAGTGTCATGGGGAACTCCAGACATAGATCTGTTCGCTTCTCCACTAAACCACCAGCTGCCAAAGTTTTGCACGAAAAGGTTTCATCCCACAGCTTGGAAAGTGGATGCTCTTTCTTTCAATTGGAGCAATCTTCATGTGTATGCCTTTCCACCTCTGCCTCTCCTCCCAAAGGTACTACTAAAGGCCAGACAGGACAAGCCAAGGATGATTTTGATAGCTCCAGATTGGCCTCGACAGCATTGGTACCCATTACTGAGAAGCCTGGTACGGGAGCCTCCATGGCCTTTGCCTTAGATTCCACACCTGTTGTCTCAGGAGGACAGTCATTTGCTCAATGTCAAGCTTCACTCTCTTCACCTAACAGCCTGGCATATTCTGTTTTGAACCATAGTGGGTCTCAACTTCCACAGCAAGTTTTGAATGTTATTTTGGAAGCTAGAAGGCCTAGTACAAGGAAAGTGTACGCAGATGAATGGAAGAGATTTTTATTTTTGAGTGCAGCAAAGGATTTTGATGTTTCTGAGCCTAATTTAAGTGTGGCTCTTCAATATCTTACTGAGTTACTGGACAAAGGTTTGTCCTTCTCTTCTATTAAGGTTCATGCTGCAGCAATTTCGGCTCACTATGATTGTGACCCACCATTGTTTTCTCATCCTTTGTTCAAGCAATTTCTTAGAGGGGCAAAGAATATAAGACCCCCACGTAGAGCTCCTACTCCTGCTTGGGATCTCAATTTTGTGTTGGAGAAACTCACTCTACAACCTTTTGAGCCTGCAGCTACTTCAGAGTTGAAATATTTATGGAAGACTGCTTTTTTGTTGGCCATTACCTCTGCAAGAAGGGTTTCTGAGTTGCAGGCCCTTATGGCGGTTGAGCCTTTCTTAATTTTCCATAAGGATAGGGTATCTTTACGTACTAATCCTTCCTTTATGCCTAAAGTGGTTTCTAGTGTGGCTTTAAACCAAACTATTCATTTGCCTACTTTTTATGCAAATCCCCAAAATAAAGGGGAAAAGATTTTGCACACTTTAGATGTACATAGGCAGTTGCGATATTATTTGGACAGAACTAAAGGGTTCAGGCAGTCTCAGCAGTTATTTGTTTCTTTTGCTTTGAGTTCTCAGGGCAAGCCTGTGTCAAAACAAACTATTTCTAAGTGGATTGGGTTTTGCATTGCTTTCTGTTATTCCCATCATGGCAAGGAGATTCCAGCTGGGATTAGGCCTCATTCCACTAGGGCTACTGCCACTTGACAGCTTTTTGAGGGGTGGCAACTAAAGATATTTTGGAGGCAGCTACTTGGAGTTCAGTGCATACTTTCTCTAGGCATTATCACCTTCCACTTTATTCTAAATCTAGGGCTGGTTTTGCCACTGCTATTTTGCAGGGCATTTTGGCAGCTCCTGCTTCCTTATAGTTTTGCCATCCTCCCTTACCTCTGCTTTGGGATTCTACCCAAGTGTAAGGACTGCAGCAATGTGAGATGAAGAACATAGTACAGTTTTGTACCTACCATAAATGTAGATGTTCAAGATCCACATTGCTGCAGTCCAATTTACCTCCCTCCTTCCCTCTGTAGTTAGAGGCGGTTGTGTGGGTTGGGTTGTCAATATGGTGTATATTGTATATATTGTACATATTTTTAGTGCAAGGGTGGTTGGTTGGTTGTTTGCTGTCTTTTGGTTTTGACCTTTCTTTTTAGGGTCTTCTGACATCTGGGGCAAGAAAAGACTGAGGATATGACGTCGGTCATGCGCATTTGTACCCTGACGTCCTGATGTCAGTCAAATGCGCCTTGACCGACGTCAGCCTTATACTTTGATATTCGGGCCGACCGAGGACAGCGGACTACCCAAGTGTAAGGACTGCAGCAATGTGGATCTTCGAACATCTACATTTATGGTAGGTACAAAACTGTACTTTTCTTCTAGAAGAAAAATCTCTTCAGTAGCTTAGTTTATTTCTGTTACTCATTGTTTACAGTGTATGTATAACACTTTACCAATGACTGTAGCCCTGGTAGTATCGTTTTGAGAAGATTTGCATGGCTGCATACTCGGAACCTCCCAGATAAAAATATTTTAAATTATCCCATGGATGGAGATAATGTTTGACCCCTTTGCCGCAGAGGTGATCAAAGTCTGATTGGGACAGGCTGATCCAGGGAATCCCTCTCATACTTTTCAGTCCTTTACCAGATTTTGCAAAAGATTTTCTATGCATCTCATCCAGTTTTGGCAAGTAAAACACAAAAAAGGTTTTACAAAATACAGGTAAACCGATGTTTGAGAAATGACACAAGGGGGTTCCAAAACAAGTCTCAAACCTCCTAAAGACAATCCAGCAAGTCTGTGACCATTAAAAATACCTTGTTTAACCACTCCAACCCATTTTCTCTTCCAGAAAGTTTGAATCTCCATTTTCTGTTTGGCAACAGGTAATTTCAGACAAATAGCTTATGAAAATCATTCATCAAGGTTCCAGATGTAGTGGGAGAAAATTCCTCCTTTCCAGGTGGTCTTTCCTCTGCTTCCAGAACAGATTGATGTCCTATTCCTGTGTTGTAGTATTCTTGGTGTGGGATTTTCCACCACAGGCGACCCGTATGTTGACTCCTATACAAAAGCTTTAGCTTGGTTGTTGTAGTTGATGTCACACACAGGACCATAAACCAGGGACTTTAAATGTGACGTCTGCATGCACAGACCTCATAACTTTTCAGTTGCAAACAGTCGCATCATGTGCTTCGCTCCTTCACCGCAAGATGTCTTAAAACTGAGTACCCCGTTGGGGTTTTTCTTTAACCTGTAGCTAATGCTTGTTTTTTTGTAGTAATTTTAGCCAATGTCAGCAAAAAAAGGGCAAATGCCAATGTGGGTGCCAGATACCCCATAAAGACATGCACGACCGCTGCATATTTTGCTTAGGCCTGGAGCACTATCAGAATACTTGTTCTGTCTGCCAATCTTTCGTTCTTAAAACCCTACGCAGCTGTTTGGCTTCACTTAATCTATACCTAGAAAACCAATGACTTTAAAAAAAAAAAAAAAAAAAAAAAAAATTGCACTCTGGTTGGATCCCATTTCGGAAGCCCTGACTGAACCTCTGTGAAAGGCCAAGATTCCTAGGCCCTCTTCCACTGCTGCTCCACTTTTGGACACCCCGCCAGCTACTGATTTAGAGTTGAGGGGAGGTCTGACAGATCCGTTGACTTCTGTGGTAACCTTTTGAGGAAGCCGCTTCTGTTGACGACAAGCATGTCCCTAGAGCTAACAGACATTGGCTACCACCGAGGTCGAGGGGGAACCAGGCACAGCTGGGCCTCCGGGATTCCTCCTCCTGACACAGCTACCCTTAGCCAGGCATCTGATTCCAGGCCTATACCCATGTCTACCCCAGTTAAAAAGAAACATCTGGCTACACCCGCCCAAGGCCTACTTGATTGGAAGTCCTTCACCTCCTCTTTGATGCAGACCTTTATGGCCCTTAGGCCATCAATCTCTTAATCTACTCTTCCTCTCCTCAGCCCTGGGCCTACTTCGGCCTCCTCTCCCACCACCTACCTCACAAGACAGGGAAGAGGGTTGAGACCTATTTATTTTCTGATGAATCTGTATCCTACACCTCACAAATCTCCTCTGGAGTATCATTCCCCAGATGAATTCATTGAAGAGGACTCCCCTCCAGAGGACATCACCTTTGGTGAGACCATCACCAAAATGAAGGAATACTTCAAGTGGGACACCTGTCAAATGTCTGATGCTTAAAAAAGGTATTTTGAACTATTACAAGTGGAATCTCCCTCCTTCTGCCATTCCTGGCTTTTTAGATGCCTTTTCCTCAGCATCAAAGACACCGGATTCTCAGCCACCTGTCCCTAAGAGGCCAGACCACTTCTGTGTGGTGCCTGATGACCAGAAATTTCTAGTCAAACCTCCCCTGGCAGATCCTGCTTTGATTGCCATTTCACCAGATAAATGATCCATACTGATTACATCAGCCCCTCTCGCCTACGTACAAAGACAGCAAAACAATAGAATTGGAAAGGTTTACACCTCTTCTCCATTAGTCTTGAGCCATCAGCTATCAAACCCATATGACCAAATATGCTCTGGATCTGGTCTCTCAAGCAGCCACTGTGCTGGCTGCTACTCCAGACTGTCCCACTAAATCTGACATCTTTTCCAAACCATTTCTGGCTGCCCAAGTAGCCAGGCACTCCATTAGATGCAGTTCTGAAGCTGCAGAGGCCTCTGCATGCTCTGCGGCATCTGCCACTGGACTTTGGAGATATTCCTGGCTTCAAGTCTAAAATCTTAGATGCCCCTCTGGGCCCTAATTTCCTCTTTGGTAAACAGTCAGCAGACCTATTCAAAAATCTGCAAGAAAAGAGTAAAGTATTGCAAAACAGTGTCTTCTGGTGCCCCTATTCCTAAATATTACAGGAATTACCCTGCCAAAGCCACCTTTTGTCAGAAGAAACTCTGCCCCAGCTGGACATACCTCTTCCAGACACACGGGGCCAGAAGAAAACCCCTTCCAGGCCAGCTGTGTCTCAACCCCCCTCTAGACAGCCCTTTCAAGATAGAGGAGGCCCCAGCAATGTGCGACTGCCTTGCCCTCCTTCCCTTTTCCACCTCTTCCTCTGCCTCCCCTTACAAACCATTGCCATAGACAAATGTGCTCTGGCTATTCAAAAAGGATGCTTCCTCTCCTGGAAAGAGACCACCCTTAAGGCGTGTCCCCCCAAAAAAAAGTCAGACGCCTCTTCGCACAGATTCTGACAGACCTTCTGAGCTTGGGTACCATAGAACCTATCCCTCCAGGGCAGGAAGGAAGGAGCTTCTATTAAAGACCATTTCTGGTCCCCAAAAAAGATGGACCATGGAGACAGATTCTAGACCTTTCCTCCTTAAAGTTGTGGTACTTCAAAAATCAGGGAGGGACAAAAGCGTACCACATTTGCAGACTAACCTTACTAATCTGGGACCTAGCCTAACAATACTAGTCCCTGCAGGTAACCTACATCGGGTCTTTATTATATGTTCGAAGTTTGAAAACTTTGACCGTTAAATCGAATTTAAATGTTCGCAGTTTCAAACATCGAACATGCAATAAAAAAAAAAAAAAACTGAATTTACTTGATTAGTGTAGGCAAGCCCCTCTACACCCACTGCTCTTTAAATATACCAACTCCGAGACCGCACTATAGTGCAGTAAAGGGAAGATTTCCCTTACTGTAGTGTGGTCTCAGAATTGGTATATTTAGAGTGTGGGATGCGGGGGGGCTTGCCCCCCTGCCCTACAGCCTTTAGTTTTGTTTGTTTTCTGACGTGTTCGAAGTTTTATAATTCCGAACATTTAAATTCGATATTTTAATGTTCGAAGGTATAAAACTTCGAACATATGATATAGACCCACCTACATCTCCTCGCAGGACAACAAACAGCAGACCTTTTCAGCAGGACATACTCTCCAAATCACGAGTGGATGTTGGACAGGAATGTCTTTCTAGATGTTGTCCACAGGTGGGGCACACAGTAAATTTGTTTGCCTCCCCCAGAACAGACATCTGCAAGACCACCTGCTTCAAGACCTACTCCCCACTAGTTTGGAGACTAGACGTATTCAGCATTTCATGGAAGAGAAGGTTTCTATATGCCTCTTCTGCCTTCCCATTAATCCAAAAAGTCGTCCTGAAATTCAGGAGAAATGAGCCAAAAATCTTGTTGGTGACCCCTACTGGCCACGGCAGCACTGTTTCGGCAGCACTGTTTCCCCCTACTTCTCAGTCTAGCCAAGGCAATCACCACAAGTTACCCCACGAGGTGGACCTTCTGACAACAAAAGGGAGCCCTCATTCACCCACACTTGCAGATGTTACCGACAGAGTGGGTGATGAACTTTTAATTCCCTTCAGGCACCACTATTTAGAGGATGGGTTCAGACACCACTATTTAGAGGACGGGCTTTCAGTCCTCACAGAGGCCAGGAAACCTACTACAAGATCTTAGTTAAATGGGAGAGATTTTCAAAATGGTGTCTGGGCAAGGGGCAGGGATCCATGCATCACAGATTCATAGGTTGGTACTAGGCTATCGGCCCTAGTTCCTATGCAAGCCTAGCCATAACAATTCCCTGGATATTTATTCCCACAATATTTACTTCTCTGGGCCTCTGTCTAGCAGGGTGACTGACGTGATCCCTGGGGTGAATTTCCTATCTCCCATCCAATCGTCAAGGTTCCTTTTGAAGAGGGCCAATGAGGCGCTCTGCTTGACATGTATGGGCAGTCTATTCCAGAGTATGGGGAGTCTCTGGGTCAGGAACCTATCCCTCCAGCATGTTTTGTTCATTGTGTTGACAAGGTTTAGATCCCTGGAGCGTGTGGCTCTGAGGGACTGATTTCTTTATCCCTAGTTTTTCCCTGTGGATGTTGGCTAGTAAAGGGGCCCTTACTCTTCAGTGAAAGTCCATCTTTCAGCAATCTCAGCCTGCCTGCCACTAGACCCTCCCCTGCTAGCCAGGCTCTGTGAACTATTCTTAAAAGGGGTCTTGCACATCAGACCACCAAGAAAATCCATCACACCACCATGGGACCTGAACTTCACCCTGAAAAAACTAACCTGCTAGTACGGCTACTCTGCAGATGTGCACATGGAAGACTGTCCCATTAGTGGCCATAACTTCAGCCAGAAGGGTGTCTGAATTGCAGGCCCTAATGGCCTGCCCTCAAGGACAGGGTTAACCCTAAGAACTAACCCTTCTACCCCTCTACTACCAATGAAAGTGAGAGAATACTCAACTCCTTGGATGTACACAGACAGCTAAGGTTTTACCTAGGCAAAACTAAATCCATAAAATCCAATCGGCTCCGATGTTAATCGTGTTTCACTGTTGCAGTCCTTACTCTTGGGTTATCCTGCTGGCAGGCTACCCTCAGTCTGTCAGGATTCCAAAGTCTAGGTTCAGAGTCTGTTGCTGTTGCCTCTTCCCTGACGCCAGTGCGCCAGGGGTATAAAAGATGCAGCAGACACCATTTTCTTCAGTCTTTCCTGCTGCGCGGTGCCAAAAGCAAAAGCAGTTCGCAAGTGCCGGTCAGCAGACTCCTGGGATTTTCAAATCTGAATTTCAGAACCGAAGTCTTCATTAAAGCGAAGTACCCCATTGGGGTTCTTGCTCCAGACCAATGTCAGAAAGTTAATTGTATTTCTTGTGGGAAGCAAATACCTCATAAGGATTTTCACTCTTACTGTATCCCTTGCCTAGGCCCTGATCACAGCGTTGCTAGCTGTCGGTTTTGTGCTAGATTTAACCAACGCACTAAAGCGTCGGTTCGATTTTGCATTTCATTACTTTGGCCGCAGATTTAATTATATAATGCCATCTGAACAGCTGACAACCGGAGTTTACAAAAAAACACAAGGACAAGGAAAAGGATAGGCATCCGAGGTCCAAAACTGACGAGACCTCTGCTAGGCCAGTCGCCAGTTCTCAGTGAGGCACTTTCGCAGCCCCTGGCGCCCGCTACCTCAGAGCCACGGGCTGCTTCCGTCTCCCACGTCGAGCCGACTGGCCCTCTGGATACTCAAGGTATTGAACACTTGGAAATCATTCCCTCAGATGGGTCCGGAGCCATTGGCTTCTGAGGGTGTCTTCAGACCTACACAACTATAAATTAAGCCATCTTCAGCTTCAAAGACAGACTAAAGCAGTTCTAAAGACAAGGAAACAAATACAGCATTCTCCTACTCAGACTTCATGCCTAAAAAAGACTCTTCAAAATGGCCGAAGACTTAATACTTTGATCAGGGGCTCCCATCCCCCTCTTGATAAGAGGCCTAGGCAAGAGACTGAGTATGATTCTTCTGATCAGGTTTCTATTTCCTCTTCCTCTTCTGAACAGGATTATTCCATGCTTCCCTATGAGGATTCTGATGTTGAAGAATCCTTTCCTTCAGCCTCTCCTGAGGATTCTTTTGGGGAAACCCTGCATACCATGAGGGAGCATTTCTACTGGGAGAGCCAAGATTATTCTGAATCTAAAAGGCTCAGACTTTCTGCTACTTCCTCAGCACAGACCCCTTGCTATTCATCCTGTTCGACGTAGATGTATTTTCAGAGTCCGGCCTGTCCCCTGACTGTTTACCCCCTGCACCTGCTAAGCCAGACAGATACTACAGGGTCCCTTATTCACATAAATTCCTATATAAAAACCCCGCTGCTGACCCAGAAACTATCTCAGGGTCCCAAAGGGGTTAAAGCCTCCACTGCAAAAAACCTTGCCCCCTCTGATAGGGATTCTAGGGCTCTAGACAGATGGGGGAAAAAAGTATACACTTCTGCTACCCTGGCTGTAAGGGCTTTAAAATGTCAGTTTCATATGCTTAAATATCAGCAATATTTAATGTCACTGCTTAAACAGAAATTGTTGACAAATACTGAATGTTCAGAGAACAAGGAAATGCAGGATTTATTGCATGCAACTGAAAAAGTGGGAACGCATACTTTGCAATGTGGTTATGATTCACTGGAGGCCTCTTGGAAGGCTGCTGTTATAGGTTCTGTTATTAGAAGGCATGCTTGGTTAAAGGAACAGAATCTGCCTGATCATGTTAAAGCAAAATTATTAGATGCACCATTACAGCATGATACTTTGGTATTAAAGCAGAAGAGGTGTTGAAAAAAATGGAGGATAAAGCAAAATCCATGCAGACAGTCAAGAATTTCTTAGAGGTACAGCCACCCAGGTTTAGCATTAACTGGCCTTCTAAAAATTGGTCCTTTCCAGTGTCAGACGGACCACAGAGAGGCAGATACAGGCATCCCAGAGGCAGATCTCAGCTCCAAGGCTCATGTAGCCCTAAACAATGGGGTGCTCCTACCTCCTAAAGTGGAGAAGACAAATCGAAACCTTACAGGAAACGGTCCCAGTGACTTTCCTCTGCCAGATCCAAGCACTTCTTTTGGCAGCCCCCTTAGGGGGGAAAACTAGTAATTTTTTTCAGCAAATTGGCAAATGGTTACCCAAGACAAATGGGTCCTGAACATAGTGTCCCAAGGCTACAGGTTCCATTTTCACACTCTACCAAGGTCAAAAGGTATGCCAGACCTGCCACACAATCAATGGGCAGAGGCACAAAAACAAATTACAGCTCTCATGGACATGAGGGCCATTCAGCAAGTACCACAACAGGAGCAAGGATTTTACTCCAGACCTTTCCTAGTGCCCAGAAAGGACAAAACCTGGAGACATATACTGGACCTGTCTATACTAAATACGTTTCTGGAAGTTCCAAAATTCAAGATGTTGACTCTACAGCAGCTGCTGCCCATGCTGGGCAAGAAGGCTTGGCTCTTAACTTTGGACCTAAAAGAGGCATACCTGCATGTCCCAGTCAAACAATCTTGCAGAAGTTACCACAGATTCATAGCTGGCTCAATGCATTACCAATTCTCTGCACTGCCCTTTGGCTTATCTACTGCGCCCAGGGTCTTCACAAAATGCCTGGCACCAGTAATTGCGTTTTGCAGACAAAAAGGAATTTAAATATATCCCTACCGGGATGACTGCCTAATTCAAGCAGAGAGCAAAGGCACTCTTCTAAAGCATCTGGCATTTGTAAAAAGATTACTAATTGGCCTGGGGTGCACAGTAAATGAAAAGAAATCAAAACTAGTGCCCTCAAGAGATAATATTCCTGGGTGCAAGCTTAAATACAACTGCCCAGATGGCTCATCTCACGCCAGACAAGCAAAAACAATTGACTACTTCAAGAAATTGGCAACAAAAACCCCACTTATCTGCAAGGAAAATCCTGCAGGCCTTGGGTTTCATGGCTTCCTGCATTCTACTAATTCCATATGCCAGACTGCATATGAGGAAACTACAATGGTATCTGAAAAGTGTTTGGAGTCCGCATTGCCACAGCCTGGAGACAGTAATTGCACTCATTCCCTGCCTACAACAGGAGTTTTGATGATGGGCAGAAGCCTGTCGCAACAACAAGGGTCTGCCATTCTGTTTACCCACAGCCAGGCAGACACTGACAATGGATGCATCACATTATGCCTGGGGGGCCCATATGGCAGGAAAATGTATTCAGGGCACATGGCCTGCAAACCAGATGCATCTTCACATCAATCAAAAAGATGCTAGCTGTTCAAAATGCCCTGACAGCTTTCAAGGACCTGCTTCATCCAGGACAGTTACTGATGAAGACAGACAACACTACGGTCATGTGGTACATAAACAAGCAGGGAGGTACACATTCCTACCCCCTCTGCAGACAAGCAATGACCTTATGGGACACGGCATTGGCTTTTCAAGTTCACCTGCAAGCACAATTCCTGCCAGGAAAAACAAATGCTCTGGCAAACGAACTAAGCAGAAACCTCATGGATCCCCACGAATGGAAACTGGATCCACAAGTCTTCAGCATGATAATAAAGAAATGGGGATGCCCAGACATAGATCAATTTGCCTCCCCTCACAACTGTCAATTGAAGAGATTTTGCACAAGGATTTTATCGCAAGCATGAAAAGTGGACGCCCTATCATTCAGCTGGAAAAATCTAACAGTATATGCTTTTCCCCCACTGCCTTTCCTTCCCAGAGTACTTCTAAAGGTTAGACAAGAGAAGCCAATAATGATTCTGATTGCACCAAACTGGCCACGCCAGCACTGGTACCCAATCCTAAAGAGTTTGTCTCATGGTCCAGCATGGATATTGCCTCAAACGTCTCACTTGCTGACCCAACAAAACAATCAGATCCTGCACAGCCAACTCGGGACCTTAAATCTGGCAGCATGGCGGATAATGTAGCCATTCAGAACACTTTTTCAAAAGCTGTTATGGATGTTATCTTGGAGGCCAGGAGGCCCAGTACCAGAAAATCTTATGCAGAAAAATGAAAGAGATTTCTGTGCTTGGAACCGGGGACAAGGCATTGACGCATCTGTACCAAATATTCCTCAGATTTTACAATACCTAACGGAGATGCTGAACAAAGGCCTTTCTTTCTCATCCAATTAAGAGTCATGCCTCTGCCATTTCAGCGCATTACAATACTGAACTACCTATCTTTTCTCATCCTTTAATAAGGCAGTACCTCAGAGGGGCCAAAAACATTAGGCCTCAAAGGAGAGCACCAATTCTGGCCTGGGACCTCAATTATATTTTGGAAAAACTCACACTGCCTCGTTTCGAGCCAGCATCAACAGCAGATATAAAATTCTTATCCTGGAAAACAGCTCTGCTCCTAGCCATAACCTCTGCAAGGTGTCTGAGTTACAAGCACTCGTGGCTGTGGAACCTTTCATCATTTTTCATCCAGGCAGGGTTTCTCTGAGGACAAACCCAACATTTATGCCTAAGGTGGTGTCCAGTGTGGCCCTCAACCAAACCATTCACTTGCCTCCCTTTTACCCAAATCCACAGAACAAGGGTGAGGAAATTCTGCATTCTTTGGACATACACAGGCAGTTGCGCTTCTACTTGGACAGAACTAAAGCTTTCAGAAAGACTGAGCAACTTTGTCATATGCTGCAGGATCACAAGGAAAGGCCATTTCAAAACAGACTTTCTAAATGGATAGGCCATTGCTTCAGTTTCTCCTACTTTCAACATGGCAAATCAGTGCTTAAGGGCATTAGGCCTCATTCCACCAGAGCAGCAGCCACTTCAGCCTTTCTCAGAGGAGTACCAACCAAAGAAATCGTAGAGGCTGCAACTTCGAGTTCAGTGCACACCTTTACAAAGCACTACCACTTGCCTCTCTACTAAGTCCAGAGCAGGCTTCGCCACTGCAGTTCTGCAGGGCCTCATAGCCTCTCCGAATCCTATTTCGCCCAGCCACCCAACCTCAGCTTTGGGATTCCACCCAAGAATTACTGCAACAGTGAAACACAAAGATAGTACAGTTGTGTACCTACCATAAATGTAGATGTTGGAGTGTAATCACTGTTGCAGTCCAGGATGTCCTTCATGGATGCATCTGCAGTCATAACAACTGGGTTGTCCTGTCGTCAGGCAGCCCTTCGGTCGGCCGGATTCCAAAGTCTGGGTCCAGCTTCGGATGATGTCGCACTTCACCCGACGTAATCTCTGCTGGTCTTCGGGTATAAAGGCATCAGCCGACGCCATTTTCTTCAGTCTTTCTTGCCGCGTGGCACCCGAAGCAGAAGCTGTTCGCAAGTGCCGGTCGGTCAGATCCAGAGATTACTACTACCGAATACTCCTTCGAAGACTTCTAAAAGCTAAGTACCCGTTGGGGACTCTTTCTTGCCTCAGCCGATGTCAGAAAAAGTCAATAACTGTTTAACTTGTGGGAAACAAATACCTCATAAAGATTTCCACTCTTACTGTTTGCCTTGTTTAGGCCCAGACCACGACGTAGCAGCCTGTTCGCCTGTGCTTCTTTCAACCGATGAACGCTTAGACGCCGGTCGGAGTTTGCTGAACAGTTTTTCGGCTCTGAATTTGCGTACATTATGCCGCCGGATCCTCCGACTACCCAAATTATTAAACGCAAAGAAAAGACCGACACTCGCGGTCCGCGGTTTCGCCGAAACCATGGTTAAGCAAACGCGAGTGTCTCTGTTTCGGCCGAAACCGAGAAAAACTGATCAGAGTACAGCCGAATCAATGACTACTACTGAGGTTCCGGTTACCTTACTTGAATCGGCCTCAGAAATTTTACCTACTACAGTGGTTACTAGTGACTTATCAGACACCATCCCTTTGGATGTCTCTACCCCAGCACGTGATGCTGCTAGGCCTCCTGCAGCCATGTCTATTAAGGCCTTCGCCAGGGCTAAAGCAGCCAAATCTACTAAGTCAGTGCCTGTTAAACCCCCCTCAACCAGGCCCACTTCTAGTTCACAAATGCTTACTCTGGCAGAAGATTTAATATCCTTAATTACGGGATCTCAATCTCACCCAGACAGGGCCTCTCAGCCCACAGAAAAGAGACCTAGAGCAGAGCCCCTCGAGCCTGTGTCCTCTGATGATTCTGCGGAAGACTCAGATATTACAGACCAGCCAGAGGCTCCTTTCTCCAATTTTGAGGACTCAGATGCTGAAGAATCCATTCCAGCTGCTTCCCCACCAGAAGAATTCTCCTTTGGGGAAACCTTACATGCCATGAGAGAACATTTCCAATGGCAGGAACAGGATTTTTCAGACTCCAGAAAAAGACTTAGGACTTTTCTGCACCTACCACAACACAGGCCCTTAGCTATACCTCCTGTCCTCTCTGTTGTGGACGATGCATTTAATGATGTTTGCACTGCACCAGATTCTTTACCTCCAGCACCTGCCAAACCAGATAGATTTTACAGGGTGCCAGACACTCATCATCACCTATACAAGGCCCTCTTGCAGACCCGAAACTATATCCCAGGGCCCTAAGGCAGTAGCCTCAACCACAGCAAAACCCTATTCCTTCTGAAAGGGAAGCCAGGTCTTTAGACAGATGGGGCAAAAGGTTTACACCTCTGCTACTCTCTCAGCTAGAGCTTTAAATTGTCAGTTTCACATGATACAATACCAAGAGTTTATGCTTGATCAGTTAACTAAAAGCTATCCTCTGATGACTCTATAGATAAGAAAAATCTATTAGAAATGGTAAATAACATACAACAGGTTAGTAACCATTCCTTAAAATGTGGCTATGATGCACTGGAGGCTTCATTTAGATCAGCCATGACTGGCACAGTGATAAGAAGACATGCATGGCTGAAGGAACAAGTTTTACGGATCATGTTAAAGCTAAGTTATTAGATGCTCCTATGGATAAGACCAGTTTGTTTGGTACACCTGCCCAGCAGGTAATGAAGAAAATGGAAGAAAAGGCAAAATCTGTACAAACGGTTAAAGATTTCTTGCAGGTTCAGCCCCCAAGGTTTAGCAGGAACTGGCCTGCCAAAAATTGGTCCTTTCCTGACTCCACAAGATCCCAAAGGGGCAGGAATAGACGTTCCAGAGGCAGAAATCAAACCAGAGGGGGTGCCTACAGAGGACGACAGTGGCAAGGTAATAACAGAGCCACAGGCACAGCCACTACAACAGGGCAATCACAGTGACTTGATTCTAACTCCGCCTACCAGGGAACAAATAGCAGCACCCTTAGGCGGAAAATTAACCTTATTTTCAAAGAACTGGCACTATATCACAAAAGACAAGTGGATTTTGCAAACCATAGACCAAGGTTACCGGTTCCACTTCCACACTATACCAGTCAAAAGAGGAATGCCAAACCTACCTCCAAATCAAAAAACAGAAGCTCTACAGCAGATAATGCAATTAACAAAGATGAGAGCTGTGGAAAGAGTACCAATAACAGAACAAGGCAAAGGATTCTACTCCAGACTATTCCTAGTTCCAAGAAAGGAAAAAGCTGGAGACCTATTCTCGATCTGTCCACCTTAAACACATACATCATTGTCCCAAAATTCAAGATGCTGACCCTACAGCAACTTCTTCCCATGCTGGGCAAGGAGTGTTGGCTGGTAACTCTAGATCTCAAGGAGGCATACCTGCACGTCCCCATTCGACCAATTTGCAGAAGATACCTCAGATTTCTTGCAGAATCAGAGCACTATCAATTCTCAGCATTGCCCTTTGGCTTATCTACTGCCAGAGTATTCACAAAATGCCTGGCATCAGTAATCGCCACTGCAGACTACAGGGAATCCAAATTTATCCATACCTGGACGACTGCCTGCTACAAGGGGACAACAAAAGCAAGCTGACAACAGATTTACAAAGGGTCATTTACTTGCTACAAGCACTGGGATACACAGTCAATTTGCAAAAATCAAGGCTGATTCCATCCCAAACAAGGACATTCTTGGCGCTGAATTGGACACAGTAAAACAAATGGCATTCCTAACTGCAGAAAAACAAAAAGATCTCCCTCTTTACTTCTTGGCACTAACAAACCACAGCAAGCTAACAGCAAGAAAAGTTCTGCAGGCCTTGGGCTTCATGGCATCATGCATAATCTTGGTTCCACATGCCAGACTGCATATGAGAACTACAGTGGTACCTAAAGAATTTATGGTCCCAACACAGGCACAGCCTAGAAACAGAAATTCCACTAATTCCATGCCTAAAACAGGAGTTCCTATGGTGGGCTCAAGCATGCCAGTCAAACCCAGGCTTACCCTTTCACAAATATCAAGCAAGCCAAACCATCACAACAGACGCCTCAGACCTAGGATGGGGGGCTCACATGCTGGACAAATGCGTGCAAGGATTGTGGACGCAGGACCAACTTCACCTGCACATCAACCTAAAAGAAATGCTGGCAGTAAAACTGGCAATCCAAAAATTCAGACCATTTCTCAAAGAAGGCCATTTGATAAGGACAGAACACCACAGTCATGTGGTACATCAACAAACAGGGAGGCACTCATTCATACCCCCTATGCAGAATGACTTTGGACCTTTGGAACCTGGCACTCAGCTACAACATCCAGTTACAGGCAATGTTTGTACCGGGAATGGAGAACACTCTAGCAGACATGTTAAGCAGAACCACCTCAGATGCTCACGAATGGATGCTACACCCGGACATCTTCAAGACCATCGCAAAGAAATGGGGAATGCCACAGATAGATCTATTCGCTTCCCCTCTCAACCACCAGCTCAAAAAATTCTGCACAAGGACATTCCATCCACTTGCATCGAAAGTGGATTCGCTCTCCTTCAGCTGGAAAGGCCTGACAGCATATGCATTCCCACCTCTTCCCTTGATACACAAGGTATTACTAAAAATCAAGGAGGAACGTCCAAGGATAATCCTGATAGCTCCAAACTGGCCAAGACAACACTGGTACCCATTGCTGAGGAGCATGTCTCGGGACAAAATGTGGTCAATACCCCTGATGCCTTTGATGTTAACTCAGAACAACTACAGCATCATGCATCCAAACCGAAAAACGTTGCAGCTGACTGCATGGCGCACACATAGCAGCAACTATTCCAGATCTCTCCCAAAGGGTTAAAGACATTATCCTTGAAGCCCGCAGACCTTCAACAAGAAGGAACTATGCAGGGAAATGGAAAAGGTTTGTCATTTGGAGTGCTGAAAGAGGGAAGGATGTGTCGAATATAGATATGGCTAACATTCTGGAGTACTTGGCAGAGCTTCTACATACAGGCCTGTCCTATTCCTCCATCAAGATACGTGCATCAGCTATTTCAGCAGAATACAGCTTTGATCCACCTGTCTTCTCACATCCTCTACTCAGGCAGTTCCTCAGAGGGATCAAGAATGTAAAACCTCCTAGGAAACCACCACTGCCAGCTTGGGATTTGAACTTTGTGCTAGAAAAGTTGACACTGCACCTTTTGAACCAGCAGCAACAGCAGACCTACAGCATCTTTCATGGAAAACTGCTTTCCTACTGGCAATAACCTCAGCAAGGAGGGTTTCTGAACTTCAGGCCCTAATGGCAGTACAACCCTTCCTAATCTTCCACCAAGACAGTGTCCATGAGGACTAATCCTACATTTATGCCTAAGGTGGTATCCAGAGTGTCCCTAAACCAGGCAATCCACCTACCTACCTTCTTCCCCAACCCACAAAACAGAGGGGAAAGAATACTGCATACCTTGGATGTACACAGACAGCTACGCTACTACCTGGACAGAACAAAAAGTAACAGAAAAACTGACCAGCTTTTTGTAGCCTATGCAACAGGAAGGGAAGGAAAAGCAATTTCCAAACAGACAATCTCCAAATGGATAGGAAATTGCATAAGATTCTGTTACTCCTTCCATGGAAAACCAATCCCACAGAACATACGACCTCATTCTACAAGGGCGACAGCCACTACCACAGCCTTCTTACGAGGAGTGGCAACCAAGGACATTATTGAGGCGGCTACTTGGACCTCCGTGCATACATTTGCCAAGCATTATAATTTACCACTGTATTCCAGATCCCGAGCAGGGTTTGCCACTGCTGTACTGCAAGGGATCCTAACCACACCATAATCTATTCTTCCTCCTCCCTTAGTTGGCTATGGTATTCTACCCAGTTGTTATGACTGCAGATGCATCCATGAAGGACATAGTACAGTTTTGTACCTACCATAAATGTAGATGTCCGAACTGGATAGCATCTGCAGTCAGGATTACCTCCTCCTTCCCTCTGTGGTACTCCTAGGGTATTTACGCTCCTAATAGCTAGCTGGTGGGGGGAAGTCTCTTATGGTGTATTTGTTTGTATATATGTACATACATGCTTATTTTTGTGTTTGCCTTCTATCCTTTGGGAAACATTGGCATTTTTACCCAAAATTTAGCCTTCCAAGAGGGCAACTGGCATCTGGGGCAAGAAACACTGAAGAAAATGGCGTCGGCTGATGCCTTTATACCCGAAGACCAGCAGAGATGACGTTGGGTGAAGTGCGACATCAGCCGAAGCCGGACCCGGACTTTGGAATCCGGCCGACCGAAGGGCTGCCTGACGACAGGACAACCCAGTTGTTATGACTGCAGATGCTATCCAGTTCGGACATCTACATTTATGGTAGGTACAAAACTGTACTTTACCCACCCACCATCCCCCTTCTTTTTAGTGGGTCTTATCTGCACTTCTCTATCCTATACCACCTTTTTGGTGTATTTGCTTGTAGATGAAGGAAATGTTTTTGTGCATGCATTTCTTATTGGTATATTTTTTAGCCTACCTATTTGGGGCACCTGACATCTGGGGCAAGAAAATGTGAAGAAAATGGCGTCTGCTGCATCTTTTATACCCCTGGCGCACTGTCAGTGAAGAGACGACAGCAACTGACACCAGACCTAGACGTTGGAATTCTGGCAGGCTGAGGGTAGCCACCCAGCAGGATAACCCAAGAGTAATGAATGCAACAGTGAATATGCTCTAACATCTACATTTATGGTAGGTACACAACTGTAGTTTCGGCCGGCCCGAATACCAGAGACTTAGTATTTCTGCATTGGTTGCTGTTGCTTGAGGACTGATGCCAGGTTGTCAGTAGTATAAAGTAAAGCAGCTGACACCATTAAATCAGTCCTCCTTGCTGTGGAGCCCGAAGCAGAAGCAGTTCGCACAAGTGGCGGTCGGCTGCTACCAGAGTTTCATCTACAGAATTGAAGATGAAGTCTTCTAAAGCTAAGTACCCCATTGGGGATCCTTTCTTGCACTAACCGATGTCAAAAAAAGTTGCTGGTCTCACCTGTGGAAAGCAAATACCACACCAAGACTTGTCACTTGTTTAGGCCCAGACCATGACATCCCCCGTTGTCGCTTCTGTGCTTTGTTCAGTGCCAGAACAGTCTGTCGTCTGGCCTTTGCAGCCAGTTATTTTTTGCTTACAGTCCTCTAATTCTGATATGGCTTTGGTAAGCCGTCCGACAGCAGTCTTCCGAAAAAAACGTAAAGATAAAGGCAGACCACACAGGTCCAAACCTACCGACGCGTCTGTTAAGCTAGTAGTCAGTTCTCTGGTACTCGGTGAGGTGCTTTTGCAGCCCCTGATGCCCACTTCTGTGGATTCACAGGCTGCTGCTGAGACCCTTTTAGAATCTGGTATGCCGCAAAGCTCTTCGACTAGGGATCCTGGGGTCATCTCTACCTTGCATGGGTCCGGAGCCACTGAGCAGGCGCTGGCTTCAGAGGAAGCACTTCACACTACCATATCTCGACACAAACCGACATCTTTCACTATTACCATTCTTTCAAAAATGACAGTTTCTTAGGCTCAGGGTATGAACCACACCTAAGAAACCAACCCACTTTTAGCAGTCTGCTATCTTGCCTCAGTCTCAAATGCTTAAAATGGCAGAAGACCTTATGCTGATCAGGGGAAGTCAAGCTACCCCCTCCAAAAGGAAGAGATCTGTCCCTTGTAGTTTTGTCTGAACAAGTCAGATGAATCTGATGCATCTGAATATGAAGACTTGCAACCCTCTGCACTTATGAGGATTCTGATGCAGAGGATTCCATTCCTTCAGCCTCTCCCCAGAGGATTTTTCCTTTGGGAAACCCCTGCATACCTTTAAGGGAGCATTTCCAGTGGAGTGTCAGGACTACCCTCAGTCTAAAAAGAGACTCTGGGGAATTCCTAGATCTTCCACAGCACAGACCCTTTGCCATCCCCCTAGTCCTGGATGTTGTGGAGGATGTTTTCCTCTAATCCAGCTTGACTACCGACTCCCTCCTGCTCCCAGAAAACCAGACTGGTAGAGTCCCGGACTCTAACAAATATGTTAAGAATCCTGCAGCTGATTCTGAGGTCACTTAAGGGCCTAAAGGGGTTAAAGCAACCTCTGCTAAGAATCCCACCCCCTCAGAGACTGGGATTCCCGAGCATTGGACAGATGGGGTAAAAAAAAGTATACACCTCAGCTACTCTTGCTATCAGGGCACTAAATTGTCAGTTCCATATGCTGAAATTTCAGCAGCATACCTTGGAACTCCTTTCTTTTCCTGCTTGGGCAAAATCTAAATATTTGCAAGAGTTGATATGTTCTGCAAGTCAAGTAACTAAACACACCTTGCACTGTGGTTTTGATGCCCTAGAAGCTTCTTGCAGGGCAGCAGTCACTGGATCTGTTATTAGAAGACGTGCATGGCTTAAAGAACACAGCCCCTGCCAGACCATGTCAGATCTAAATTTTGGGATGCCCCCTTGCACATAGATGATTTATTTAGCACTAAGGCAGAAGAGGTCCTGGAAGAAAAAGCAAAATTTATGCAGATTTGTTGCAGGTCCAACCCCCTAGGTTCAGCAGGTATTCTCCCTCCAAACACTGGTCCTTTCCTGCTCCCAGTAAACCAGCCCAGCCTAGGCCCTGTGGAAGCAGAGCAGCCCCAAGGAATGGCAGAGATCTAAGCAGTGAACTACCTCCACTTTGAAACTAGGGAGTTTTAAGCCACCACCTTATGGTAAGAACTCATTGACTCACCTTCTCCCCCCTCTGCCCACCTTCTCATCTCTAGGAGGAAAACTCCTTTCACTCAAGCACCTGGGCCGCCCTTACCATGGACCACTGGGTTCTGAACATTAGTGTCCCAGGGATGCAGATTTTCCTTCCACACATTTCCAACCCCTAAAGGGTTCCCAAATCTACCACCAAATCAGTAGGCAGAGGCTCAAAAACAAATCCTTTCCCTGCTCTGAGGTCAGTAGAGCACATTCCTGCAGAACAGATAGGCTTCTACTCCAGACTTTTTCTGGTGCCCAGAAAACAGGGCACCTGGCACCCCATCCTCTATCTATCCATTCTAAACACCTTCCTGGTGATCCCAAAATTCAAAATGCTCACCCTCCAGCAGCTGCTACCCATGCTGTCCAAGGATGCTTGTCTAGCCACCCTAGATCTAAGAGAGGCTACCTCCACATTCCTATTGGGGAATCATGCAGGAAATATCCGTTTCAGGGCAGGATCTCCACATTCACTTCTCTGCGCTTCCGTTTGGCTTATTTACTGCTCCCAGAGTTTTCACAATGTGTGGCTCCGACCATTGCCTTCTGCAGACAAATATTCAGATGTACCCATACTTGGATGACTGCCTTATTCAGGCAGACAGCCAGGAAGAGCTGCCCAAGCACCTGGCCTTTGTATAGACCCTACTAACATCCCTAGGGTTCATGGTCAGCGAAAAGAAATCCAAACAGGTGCCCACCCAAAGGATAAACTTCCTGGGAGCAAGTCTGGACACAGCATCCCAGATGGCATACCTGACACCAGAGAAACAAATTTTCCTGATGGCCTGCTTCTCTCAACTAGCCACCAGGCCCCAGCTATCTGAAAGGAAGATCCTGCAAGCTCTGGGGTTCATGGCATCTTGCATTCTACTCATTCCATATGCCAGCGTGCATATGAGAACTTCAAAAGTACCTAAAGTGCCTTTGGTGTCAACACTCTCAAGACTTGGAAATTCTTCTACCTATAATTCCTTGCCTCAGGAAATATTTTCTTTGGTGGGCAACAGCATGCTCCCACAACAAGGGACTTTCTCACCACCACCCAGACCCTCACCACAGACTCCATCCGGCTATGCTTGGGGTGCACACCTGGACGGCAGGTGCATACAGGGCCAGTGGAGCCCACATTAAATTCCTCTGCACATCAGTCAGAGATGATGGGCTGTGCAGCACACCTTGATTGCTTTCAAGCCTCCATCTCCAGGGGCTCTCCTGATCAAAACAGACACCACCACTGCGATGTACATCAACAAGCAGAGAAGGACTCGCTCCTACCCTCTATGCAGGATGGCCATGACCCTTTGGCACACAGCCTCTGCCATGCAACTAGACCTCATAGTACAATTCTTACCAGATGCTCTCAACTCTCTGGCAGACCAATTGGACCCATACCCTAGTAACTCAGGAATGGGGAACCCCAAAGGTAGACCTCTTTGCCTCCTACACAAACCAGCTCAGCAAATCCTGCACCAGGGAGCATCACTGCCTCCCACACAAACCATCAGCTCAGCAAATTCTGCACCAGGGAGCATCACTGCATGGCTTAGAAAGCGAATGCCCTGTCCTTCCCCCTGGGTCAATCTGTCGGTTTATGCCTCTCCTCCCCTATCTCTCATCCCCAGGGTACTGCTCAAAGTAAGGGAGGAAAAATCAAGGACCATTCTTACAGCTCCAGACTGGCCCCGGCAGTACTGGTACCCCTTGCTGCGCTGCCTGTCCCCACTGCCACCATGGCATCTTCCTCAGATTCTAAACCACCTGACCCAGAGGGAAGGGGAATTCATGCATCCCCAATTGCAGACACTCATTTTGGCAGCTTGGCTTATTCCCTAACCCTGAGCCAGTATGCCACCCTCATTAAACAGGTTCTGGGTGTTATCCATGAGGCTAGATGCCCTAGCACCAGAAAGTCTTATGCTGATAAATGGAAATTCTGCACCTGGATCCAGGCTAAGGGAGCCAATATGGCACAGCCCTCCCTCTCTCTCATCCTGGATTACTTAGCTGACTTTACTACACAGTGGCCTTTTTCTGTATAAAAATGCATGCCTCTGCTGTTTCTGCTCTTTTTGCCACTGAGCAGCCCCTTTTCTCACACCCCTTGATCAAAACTGTTTCTAAAGGGGACTAGCAACTTGAGGCCACCTAGAAGGGCACCAACACCAGCTTGGGACCTTAACTTTGAATAGGAAAAGTTCACCCTTCCCCATTTTGAACCAGAGCTAAAGTTTCTCACCTGGAAGACAGCATTCCTTCTGGCCATCACTTCAGCCAGAAGAGTCTCTGAGCTGCAAGCACTCATGGCTGTGGAACCCTTCTTCCATGCAGGCAGGGTATACTCAGAATTAACCCATCATGCCCAAGGTTGGTGTCCAGTGTGGCTCTCAACCAATCCATTCATTTGCCCACCTTTTTTCCTAATCCCCAGAACAAGGGGGAAAGGATCCTTCACTATCTGTAGATGTGCACAGACAGCTCAGATTCTGTCTAGACAGGACTAAATCCTTCAGAAAGTCTGATCAATTGCTGGTTAGCTTTGCTACAGGGGCAGAAGGCAAAGCCATCTCCAAACAAACCTTTTCCAAATGGATAGCACACTGCATCCATTTCTGCTACAAATGGCATGGAAAGCCTCCCCCAAGGGGGTCAGGACACAGTCCACCAGAGCAGCCTCCACCTCTGTGGATTTCCTCAGAGGAGTCCCCACCAGGAACATCCTGGAGGCTGCCACCTGGACATCTGTTCACATTCTTACCAAGCATTACCACCTGCCTGTCTTCAAATCCAGGGCAGGGTTTGCCTCTGCTGTCTTGCAGGGCATCCTAGCCAGCCCCTAGTTTCCTTGACTGCCTCCACCCATTTCCTTAGCTTTGGGAATAGACCCAAATGTGATGATTGCAGTAGCGAAACATGAAGAACATAGTACAGTTGTGTACACTTGTTATAAATGTAGAGGTTAGTGTATTCACGGTTACATTCCTGGATGTTCTTCGTGTTTCACTGTTCCAGTCATTACATTTGGGTTATCTGCTTTCAGGTAACCCTCAGTCGGCCTGATTAACAAAGTCTTGGGTCCTGTGTCGGTTGCTGTCCCTTCCATGATGTCAGGTTGTCAGTGTTATAAAACATGCATCCGATGCTATTACATCAGTCTTTCGTGCTGTGCGTTGCCTGAAGCAGATGCAGTATGCAAGTGCCAGTCGGCAGTCTCCTGAAATTTTCGTTTTAGAGTTTCAGAACCGAAGCCTTCAACTAAAAGCTAAGTACCCTGTTGGGGAAACTTTATTTTTTTTTTTGCTTAGGCCCAGAACATGACGTACCTCACTGTCAGTTTTGTGCCTTATTTAAACCACGAGCTATCCATCTGTATATTTATGCTTCTAAATATTTTGGTGCTCTGTTCAATTATCCTGATATGTCTTCGGTCAGCCATCCAACTACCGACATTCCAAAAAACCGCAAAAATAGACGGGCCATCTTGGTCCAAAGCTGCCGATGCTTCTAAGCCAGTCGCCAGTACTCAGTGAGGTGTTTTTGCAGCCCCTGATACCAGCTACTTCTGATTCGCAGGCCTCTACCGAGACCCATTTGGAGTCCGGTATGCCACGAGATGCTTCACCTATGGAACCTTGGGTGTCTCTACCTTGGGTGTCTCTACCTTGGGTGTCTCTACCTTGGGTGTCTCTACCTTGGGTGGGTCCGGAGCCGCTGTGCAGGCACCGGCTTCTGAGGGTGTATTCCGGCCTACAGACTTGCATATTAAACAGACTCCGCCTTCAACACTATGGCCTAAATCAACACTATGGCCTAAATCTCTGTCTAAAAAAAAACTATGCCCAGTCCACATGTTCAGGCCCCTATGCCTAGAAAAATGGCTGAAGATTTAGGGGTGGTCAACCCCCCCCCCCCCTTCTAAGAGGCCTAGGGCTGAGCTTGACTATGGCTCTTCTGAACAGGACTCTGTTTCTTCTGACTCTTTTAATGACCTGGATTTGTCCATACCTACTTACGAGGATTCTGAGGGGGAGTATTCCATTCCCTCTGCTTTTCCCCCTGAGGACTTTTCTTTTGGGGAAACTTTACATACTTAAGGGAGGATTTCCACTGGGAAAGTCAGGAATTTTCTGAATCCAAAAAGAGGCTTAAGGATTTCCTTCCTCAGCATAGGCCTTTGGCTATACCTCCTGTACTAGATGACATGTTTTCGGAATCCATTATGGCCCCTGATTCCCTGCCTCCGGCGCCTAGTAAACCAAACGGATACTACAGAGTTCCTGAGTCCCACAAATTCCTTTTCAAAAATCCTGTTTCAGACCCAGAAACCATTTCTCAGGGGCCCAAGGGCATTAAGGCTTCTACTGCTAAAAATCCTACCCCTTCTGATGGACATTCCAGGGCGCTGGATAGATGGGGTAAAAAGGTTTATACCTCTGCAACCTTGGCAATCGGGGCTTTAAACTGGTCAATTTCATATGCTAAAATATCAACAGCATCTCATGGGACTGCTTAAACAGAAAATTATTCCTGACTGTGGAAAATAAAGATTTACAGGATTTATTGCATTCAGATGAACAAGTTGGAAAACGTACTTTGCAATGTGGTTTTGATTCTTTAGAGGCCTCTTGCAGGGCTGCTGTTACTGGGTCTGTGCTTAGAAGGCATGCTTGGCTTAAGGAGCAATCTCTGCCTGATCATGTTAAAGCAAAATTGTTGGATGCTACTTTGCATCAGGACAGTCTGTTTGGCAATAAGGCTGAAGATGTTATAAAAAAGATGGAAGATAAAGCTAAATCTATGCAAACTGAAAGATTTCTTGCAAGTGCAACCTCCAAGACTTAGTAGGCACTGGCCTACTAAGAATTGGTCCTTTCCAGCTCCTTCCAGATCCTTTCAAGCCAAACCCAGACACACCAAAAGCACCAGGTTTCAGTCCCAAGGGACTCTCGGAACTAAGCAATGGGGTGCTTCCACTTCCAGATCTGGAAATAAGACTCCACCATGTGGTAAAAAGTCTCAATGACTTGCCTTTAAAATTACCAAGCACTTGCCTCTCAGTTGCCCCTTTGGGGGGGAAATTGCTCTTCGTGCAAAAAACTGGCAGCTTATAACCCAGGACAAATGGGTTTTAAATGGTGTTCCAGGGATACAGATTTCATTTCCACACGTTGCCAACTCCAAACTGGTGGCCAGACCTGCCCCCAAATCAGTGAGCAGAGGCTCAGAAGCAAGTACTTTCCCTCTTAGACATGGGGGCTATTCAACCAGTACCAGAAGAGGAAAAGGGACAAGGTTTCTAATCCAGACTTTTCCTGGTACCCAGAAAATACCAATCATGGCATCCAATTTGGGACCTTTCTACTACACCTTTCTGGACATTCCAAAATACAAGATGTTGATGCTTCACCAGTTACTTCCTATGCTAGGCAAGGATGCCTGGTTGGCAACTGTAGAGTTAAGAGGCTTACCTGCATATCCCAATCAGGGAATCGTGCAGAAGATGCCTTCGCTTCAAAGCAGGCTACTCGCAATTCAGTTCTCTGCACTACCCTTTGGCTTCTATACTACACCCAGGATATTCACAAAGTGCCTGGCTCCAATAATTGCATTTTGCAGGCAAAGAAATATTCAAATATATCCATACCTGGACGTTTGTCTAATTCGGGCAGAAAACCAGATCATACTATTAAAACATCTGGCGTTTGTAAAAAGGGTTCTAACTTGTCTAGGGTACACCATAAATGAAAAGAAATCACAACTGGTACCCTCTCAAAAAATGACATTCCTGGGTGCAAGCTTGAATACAACTGCCCATATGGCTTTCCTCACAGCAGAAAAGCAAATTCATTTGGTGACTTACTTCAAACAGGTGGCCATAAAAACCCTATCTGCAAGACACAAATACTGCAAGCCTTGGGGTTCATGGCCTCATGCATTCTTCTAATTCCATATGCAAGACTGCATATGAGGAAACTTCAGTGGTACTTAAAAAGTTTATGGAGTCAACATTGTCACAGTATGGAAACAGTGATTCCTAATATACTGTGCCTACGCCTGGAGTTCCTATGGTGGGCGGAGGCCTGCCACTAAAACAAGGGACAGCCATTCACACCACCCCCTTCCGCCCAAACCCTAACTACAGACACATCAGACTATGCATGGGGGGCTCGTCTGGCAGGGAAGTGCCTTCAGGGCAAATGGAGCCTAAATCAAATGCACCTACGTATCAATCAAAAAGAAATGCTAGCTGTACAGAATGCTCTGACAGCCTTCAAGGACTGCCTTCTTCCAGGACAACTAATGGTAAAGACCAACAACACCATGGTTATATGGTACATAAACAAGCACAGGGGTACACATTCCTACCCCCTCTGCAGAGTAGCCATGGCATTGTGGAACACTGCCTTGAGCTACCAAGTACAACTACAAGCTCAATTCCTGCCAGGAAAACTAAATGCTTTGGTAGACGAACTAAGCAGAAATCTCATGGACCCACACGAATGGAAACTGGAACCACAGATTTTCAATATGTTGACAAGCAAATGGGGGAGCCCAGACATGGATCTTTTGCCTCACCCCAGAACTACCAGTTGGACAAATTTTGCGAAAGAACTCCTCAAAAAATCCTGGGAGGTGGATGCTTTGTCCTTCAGCCGGAAAAAAACATCAGTCTGTGCCTTTCCCCCTCTGCCTCTGCTCTCCAAAGGTCTGCTAAAAGTCACAGGACAAACCAACAATTGATTGCTCCAGACTGGCCACACCATCACTGGTACCCACTCTTGCGCATTGTCACAAATTTCTCCATGGCACCTGCCTCGCACCTTCCTTACTGTCTCTGCAGGAGAACCAAGTCCTGCACCCTCAGCTCCCAACATTGAATCTTGCAGCTTGTTCACTCACTTAAATTCCCCGTTAACATCCCTCAGCAAACCTGTGATGGATGTCATTTTAGAGGCGAGAGGACCTAGTACTAGAAAATCTTATGCTGACAAATGGAAAAGATTCTGTGCCTGGAGTCTGTCTCGAGGGATGAGCACAGCAGCGCCCAATTTACTTCAGATTTTGCACTACTTAACAGATGCTTGACAAGGGCCTGTCTTTTTTTCCTCCATTAAAATCCATGCCTCAGCCATTTTGGCTCATTACAACACAGAACCTCTCCTCTTCTTTCATCCTCTGCTCAAGCAGTACCTCAGAGGGGCCAAAAACTTGAGACTACCCAGGAGAGCCCCGATCCCTGCCTGGGACCTTAATTTTGTATTGGAGAAACTCACTCTACCTCCTTTCGAGCCAGCTGCTACTGCAGACTTAAAATTTATTTCTTGGAAACCGCCTTCCTTTTAGCAATCACTTCAGCTAGAAGGATATCTGAATTACAGGCCCTTATGGCAGTGGAGCCTTTCATCATCTTTCATGCTGACAGGGTGTCACTTGGGACCAGTCCATCCTTCATGCCCAAAGTGGTATCCAGTGTGGCTCTTAATCAGTCCATTCATTTGCCAACTTTCTTTCCCAATCCACAGAACAAGGGGGAGCGGATTCTGCATTCATTGGAGGTGCACAGACAACTTAGTCTATTTGGACAGGACTAAATCTCGAAGGAAATCTGAGCAACTTCTGGTAGCATTTGCTGCAGGGTCAGAGGGGAAAGCTATTTCAAAACCATTTCTAAATGGATAAGCCATTGCATTCATTTCTGCTATAAGCACTATGGAAAACCTATCCCCCAGGGGATCACATCTCATTCCACCAGGGCTGCATCTACTTCTGCAGCCTTTCTCAGAGGTGTTCCTACCAGGGATATTCCAGAAGCTGCTACCTGGAGTTCAGTTCATACTTTCACTAAGCATTATCACTTCCCAATTTTCTCTAAATCCAGAGCTGGCTTTGCCACTGCTGTTTTGCAGGGCCTTATAGCTGGTCCTAATGCTGTATAAATCCATCCTCCCAACCATAGCTTTGGGAATCTACCCAAATGTAATGACTGCAACAGTGAAACACAAAGAACATAGTACAGTTGTGTACACTTACCATAAATGTAGATGTTAGAGTGTATTCACTGTTGCACTCCTGGTTACCCTCCCTCCAGCCCCCTGTTTTTTCTCTTACTATACCTCTACTTTTACTATGCTTAAAAGCCTTTTTGGTCTATTTGCTTTTGGTTGGAGGTATATTTTTGTGTTTTTAAGTATATATTTTGCTCCCCATTTGGGGGGGCACCTGAAATATGGGGCAGGAAAAACTGATGTAATGGCATCTGCTGCATGTTTTATACCCCTGATGACCGGACGTCATGGAAGAAGGAACAGCAACCGACGCAGGACCCAAGACCTTGTTAATCAGGCTGACTGAGGGCAACCTGCCAGCAGATTACCCAAATGTAATGACTGCAACATTTATGGTAAGTGTACACAACTGTACTTTCAGTGTCTGTCCAAGTGGGCTCTCC
>NC_056743.1:973661863-973679103 GCF_019279795.1 Protopterus annectens
ACTGCACTGTACTTGTCAAGTGGCCAAAGACTCATTACACTGTGGATAATGACGCCCTAGAAGCCTCAAGCAGGGCAGCAATGTCAGGATCTGTCTTTAGGAGACATGCATGGCTGAAGGAACAAACCTCTCCCTGATCATGTATAAATTAATTGATGCAGCCCTGGATAAGGACTGCTCCATTTGCATTAAAAGCACAAGTGCTTAAAAAGATGGAAGACAAAGCAAAATCTATGCAAACAGTAAAAGATTTCTTTCAGGTTCAGCCTCCCAGGTTTAGCAGGAACTTCCCTCTAAGCAATAGTCCTTCCCTGCACCTAGCTGACAGCCAAGGTAAGCCCTGCAGGTACAGACCACCCAGGCCCCTATACCAGGGCCAGAGAGCCAAACAGTGGACCACTTCTGCCCCAAAGGCAGGGAGTTCTAAGCCATCGTACTGTGGCAAAAACTCTCAAAGACTCCCTTCTCCCCCCCCCCCCTGCTCTCCTTTCACTCACCAAAAGCTAGAAGGAAGGCTCTCCCTCTGCAAAGAAAATTGGCTTTTTGTAACAAAGGACCAATGGGTTTTAAAGGTAATTTTTCAAGGATACAAATTCTCTTTCAACGGACTCCCAATTCCAAGAGGGTACCCAGATCAGTGGGCACAGACATTGAAACCGGTCCAAACTGTCATATCCCAGGGAGCAGTAGAACCTGTCCACTCAAACCAAACAGGAAAAGGCTTTTATTCCAGACCATTCCTTGTTCTCAGAAAAGAGGTATTTGTTGCCCCATCCTGCACCTATCCATTCTGAACATCTCCCTGGTGGTCCCCAAATTCAAAATGCTAACTTTGCAGTAGTTGCTGCCTATGCTGACCAAAAATGCCTGGCTAGTGACCCTAGACCTAAAAGATGCCTACCTCCACATCCCCAGAAGGGAATCCTGCAGGAAATTCTTGTGCTTCAGAGCAGGTCCACAACACTTTCCATTCTCTGCATTATCCTTTGCCTTATCTACTTCACCTAGAGTATTCACCAAATTCTTAGCCCCAGCCATAGCATTTTGCAGACGGAAAAATATACAGATTTACCCTTATCTGGACAACTGCCTCATTCAGGCAGAGTGCAAAGAAAAGCTGCTCCAGGACCTGCTCTGTCAGAACCCTCTTAGCCTCCCTAGGGTTCACCATCAACGAGAAGAAATCAAAGCGAACATCCTCCAGGAAGATCATTTTTTTGGGAGCATTGCTGGACACAGCATCACAAATGGCCTTCCTATCCCCAGAAAAGCAGAGCTTCTTGCCTCTCTACTTTACCCAGCTGGCATTCAGATGTCCCCTCGCTGAGTGGAAGTTCCTGCAAGCCTTGGGGTACGTGATATCTTCTATCCTTTTAATTCCTCCAGCCAGGTTTCACATGAGAACTTCAGTGCTGTCTTAAAAAAAAAAAAAAAAAAAAAAAAAAAAAAACCTTTACCAAGATTCAGCCTCTAGAGACTTCTCTCCCCTGTACAAGGGCTGAGTTTCTCTGGTGGGAGGCAGCCTGTGCCAAGAACCAGAGTCTTCCCTTCATCCTCCGCCCTACTGGGTAGACCATCACCACCAACGTCTCGGACATTGCTTGGGGGCGCTCACCTAGCAAGCAAGTGCACCCAATGTCTCTGGGATGCCCAGCACCTTCCTTTACACATCAGAAGGAAATGATGGCAGTACAAAAGGCTCTGACATTCTTCAAACCCTATCTCAGGCCAGGGGTTCTCCTTATCAAAACAGATGACACCACAGTAATGTGGTATATTAACAAACAGCGGGGGCCCAATCTTACCCTCTGTGCAGGCTAGCCATGAAGCTCTGGCTGACTGCCTCCTCCATGGAGTTGCACTTAATTGCCCAATACCTACCAGGGATCAACACCCTGGCAGACCACATAAGCAGAAACTTACTGGACCCCCACGAGTGGCAGCTCCACAGAAGAATCTTTTTGCAAGTCATTCAGGAGTGTGGAGCTCCGGAGGTGGATCTCTTTGCTTCGCACCTCAACCACTAGCTAAAAAAATTCTGTACCAGGGAGTATCCCCACCTAGCATGGAAGGTGGATGCCTTCACATTCCCCTGGGACTCCCTCTTTGTGTATGCATTCCCTCTGCCTATTATCCCTAAGGTACTGATCAAGATAAGGGAGGAGAGGCCAAAGGCCATCCTCATTGCTCCAGATTGGCCAAGGCAGCATTGCTACCTCTTTCTGCGCAGCCTGACATTACAACCTCCCAGGCAGCTTCCCCTGATTCCAGACCTCTTGATCCAGGTGGTGGTGGGGATGTTCATCGTGCATACAGCTGCAGTCATAACAGATGAGTTCTCCTGCCGTCAGGCGGGTCCTCGGTCGGCCGAATTCCAAAGTCTAGGTCCGGCGTCGGTTGTCGTCGCTTCTTCCCTGATGTCAGTGCGACGGGTATAAAGGAACCAGCCGAAGCCATTTTCTTCAGTCTTTCTTGCCACGCGGTGCCCGAAGCAGAAGCAGTTCAAGTGCTGGTCGGCCAGCTCCTGAAATTACGAAATTTGGAAATTGAAGTCTTCTTAAAAGCTAAGTACCCCGTTGGGGAAACTTTTCTTGCCTCAGACCGATGTCAGACAAAGTTAATAATTGTATTTCTTGTGGGAAGCAAATACTGCATAAGGATTTCCATTCTCTGTATACCTTGTTTAGGCCCAGACCACGACGTCTCGGTCTGGCGCTTTTGTGCTACATTCAATAAACGCACTAAGCATCGGGCAGAGTTCGCCCAGCATTATTTTGGGAAAGCATTTAACTATACTATGTCGTTGGATACTCCGACTCAGGTTTTGTCTAAAAAACGCAAAGACAAGGACAGACACACTAGGTCCGTGGCCTCTACCGACACCACGCCAAAGCAGACTACACGTGGTCCGGTTCTCAGTGAGGCGCCTACGCAGCCCCTGATTACAGACTACACTTCTTTGACGGTGTCTCCTGTGCCCGAGGTCGCAGGCTCCTCGGCCCACACCCCGACTACAGATACCAAAGCCACTCTTGGCATTGAAACTCAGAATGTGGATAGGTCCACCTCCACTCAAGGTGTCTTCAGACCTTCCTCTTCTTTCTCCATCAAGGCTTTCACAAAGTCTAAAGCAACCATGCACCCTAAGAGACCAGCTACACAGGGCCCATCTCCAGGCCCCATGCCTAAGAAACAGATGCTTAAAATGGCTGAGGATTTAATTAATCTAATCGGAGGCTCTCAGCCCCCACCGGACAAAAGGCCCAGAGTGGAGGAAGATTCCCCCTCCTCTGATCAGGGCTCCATTATTTCAGAGCACTCTGATGATGAGGAACATTCTTACTCCCCTTTTGAAGACTCTGATGCGGAGGAGTCCGTCCCTTCTGTATCCCCCCCTGAGGATTACTCATTTGGGGAAACTTTGCATACCTTAAGGGAACACTTCCACTGGGAAGGCCAGGATTATTCAGATTCCAAGAAAAGGCTCAGGGAATTTCTCTTGTTACCTCAGCATAGGCCTCTGGCTATACCTCCTGTCTTGGACATCCTAGATGATGTTTACTCGGAGGCCTGCCTTAACCCGGACTCCAGCTCCAGTTAAGCCTGACTGGTACTACAGGGTTCCTGACTCACACCAATTTTTTTTACAAAAGCCATGCTGCTGACCCAGAAAGCATCTCACAGGGCCCCAAGGGAGTTAAGGCCTCCATTGCCAAAAATCCATTGCCTTCCGAGAGAGATTCCAGATCCTTAGAAAGGTGGGGAAAAAAGGTATATACCTCTGCTACCTTATCCATGAGGGCCTTAAACTGTCAGTTTCATGTGCTAAAATACCAACAGTTTTTATCACAGTTGGAGTAAAATGTCACAACCTGAACAACCAGACTTGAAGGAGTTGCAGGATTTGATGCATAGTGCAGAACACGTGGGTAAGCATACCTTACAATGTGGTTTTGATGCTCTAGAGGCCTCATGCAGAGCTGCTGTTACAGGATCAGTCATACGTAGGCATGCCTGGCTCAAGGAACAAGCCTTGCCTGATCATGTCAAAGCTAAATTACTAGACGCCCCTCTTCAAAAGGATGTACTATTTGGTGCTAATGCTGAGGAGGTATTAAGGAAAATGGAGGAAAAGGCTAAATCAATGCAAACTGTGAAAGAATTTCTACAGGTTCAACCCCCACGTTTTAGTAGAAATTGGCCTTCCAAGAACTGGTCCTTTCCTGCCACAGACAGATCCCAAAGAGGCAGATACAGGCGCCCGAGGGGCAGAGGACAATCCCAAGGCTCGTATAGAGGCAGACAATGGCAAGCTCCTACACAGAGGTTGTGAGGACAACTCGCAATCTTTCAGAAAGCAAACCCAATGACTTTCCCCTTTGCATGCCAACCAGGTTTCAAATGGCAGCCCCCTTAGGAGGAAAGCTGGCATTATTTTCAAAAAATTGGCATGTTGTCACAAAGGGCAAATGGATCCTGGACATTATAAACAGAGGCTACAAATTCCATTTTCACACCCTTCCAAAAATGAGGCATGCCAAACCTGCCACATAATCAAAAGGGCAGAGGCACAAAAGCAAATTACAGATCTCATAAACATGAAAGCTATTCAAGAGGTACCTATGCACGAACAAGGTCAAGGTTTTTATTCCAGGCTATTTCTGGTGCCAAGAAAGGGAAACGATTGGAGACCTATTTTGGATCTATCCATCCTAAACACATTTCTACTGGTACCAAAATTCAAGATGCTCACTCTACAGCAACTTCTTCCCATGCTGGGCAAGGAGTCTTGGTTGGTAACATTGGACCTCAAGGAGGCATACCTGCATGTCCCAATCAGACAAAATTGCAGAAGGTACCTCAGATTTCTTGCAGGTTCAACCCATTATCAATTCTCTGCATTGCCCTTTGGCTTATCTACTGCGCCCAGAGTATTCACGAAATGCCTGGTATCAGTAATTTCCTACTGCAGACTTCAAGGGATACAAATATATCCCTATTTGGACGACTGCCTGATCCAAGCGGACAGCAAGCACATTCTTCTGAAACATCTGGCTTGTGTAATAATGTTATTGAAATCTCTGGGGTACACAGTCAACAAAAAGAAATCAAGGCTAATACCCTCTCGGAAGATAATTTTCCTGGGTGCCAATTTGGACAAAACACCCAGATGGCCTACCTCACGCCAGAGAAGCAGGGGCAACTAATACAATACTTCAGAACACTAGCAAATTGCACCAGGCTGACTGCAAGGAAAATCCTGCAGGCTCTGGGATTCATGGCATCTTGTATCTTACTAATCCCATGTGCAAAGCTGCATATGAGGAAACTACAGTGGTACCTAAAAAACATATGGTCTCAACACAGCCACAGTTTGGAAACAATAATACCACTAATTCCATGTCTGCAAAAGGAATTTCTGTGGTGGGCTCAAGCATGTCAAACACAGGTCTTCCATTCAGCAAGCCTCAAGCAAATCAAGTCATCACAACAGACTCCTCGGACTACGCCTGGGGGGCGCACATGACAGATCGGTGCATTCAGGGCAAATGGTCCCAAAAAGAAAAGCACCTTCACATCAGTCAAAAAGAAATGCTAGCAGTAATAAATGCTATGAAAGCTTTCAAGGACCTTCTACAGCCAGGTCAATTATTGATGAGAACGGACAACACCACAGTCATGTGGTACATAAACAGGGAGGAACACATTCTTACCCCCTATGCAGACTGGCCATGTCACTTTGGAACATGGCCATGGATTTGCAAGTGGAACTACAAGCACAGTGCTTGCCAGGCAAGGAAAACACGCTGGCAGACAACCTAAGCAGGAATATGACAGATCCACACGAATGGAAATTGCATCCAAAAGTTTTTACAGAAATAATCCAAGAATGGGGAAGGCCAGACATAGATCTCTTTGCCTCCCACAAGAATCATCACTTGACAAAATTCTGCTCGAGGATCTTTCATCCAAAGGCCTGGAGAGTGGACGTTCTTTCTTTAAGTTGGACATCAATGACAGTTTATGCCTTCCCTCCTCTTCCTCTGCTGCCCAAAGTGCTATTAAAGACCAAAGATGATTCTCATTGCTCCGGACTGGTCAAGGCAACACTGGTACCCACTCCTGAGGAGCCTGACTCATTCCCCACCATGGACCCTGCCTCTAATGCCTCTTCTGACTCAGCACAGTTTCAAAACTCTTCACAGTCAGCTAAAAACACTCAATCTAGCCACGTGGAAGATTCCTTAGCATCTCAACAGGCCCTACTCCAAGGAGGTGCAGGATGTCATTTTGGAGGCCAGAAGGCCATCAACTAGAAAAGCTTACTCCGCAAAATGGAAACGTTTTTGTGTCTGGAATTAGAAAAAGGGCCAGGATCCTGGAAAACTGAATTTACCTCAAATACTACAATATTTGGCTGAACTGCTAAGCAGTGGACTTTCTTTCTCCTCCATCAAAATACATACCTCAGCCATTTCTGCAGAATACAACACTGATCTACCTTTATTCTCTCACCCTCTCTTAAGACAGTTCCTCAGAGGGGCTAAGAATTTAAGGCCTCCAGGAAACTACCAATACCTGCTTGGGATCTTAATTTCATTATGGAAAAATTGACCTTGCCTCCCTTTGAGCCATCTGCCTCATCAGATTTGCAATATTTGTCCTGGAAAACAGCTTTCCTTCTGGCTATCACCTCAGCTTGTAGAACTATAGGCACTCATGGCTGTCCAGCCTTTTATCATCTTCCATCAGGACAGAGTTTCCTTACGAACCAATCCTTTATGCCTAAAGTGGTATCCAGGGTAGCTTTAAATCAGGCCATACATTTACCTACTTTTTATCCTAATCCTCAAAACAAAGGGGAGAGATTACTACATTCCTTGGACATCCACAGACAGCTGCGTTATTTGGACAGAACAAAGCCTTTCAGAAAATCAGAACAGCTCTTTGTGGCCTATGAGGTAGGAGCTCAAGGGAAGCCAATTTCCAAACAGACAATCTCAAAATGGATAGCCCACTGCATACACTTTTGCTATTCCTTTCATGGCAAAACTGTTCCTACAGGCATTAGAACTCATTCCACCAGGGCCACAGCCACCTCTGCAGCCTTCCTCAGAGGAGTTTCTACCAAGGATGTTTTGGAAGCAGCCACTTGGAGTTCTGTGCATACCTTCTCCAAGCACTACAACCTACCATTATACTCCAAATCTAGAGCAGGCTTTGCCACTGCAGTCTTGCAGGGCATTTTGGCTCCTAGTTCCAACTAGTGCCCACCACCCCTTTCTTAGCTTTGGGATTCTACCCATCTGTTATGACTGCAGCTGTATGCACGATGAACATAGTACAGTTATCTACCTACCATAAATGTAGATGTTTGAGTGCTAATACAGCTGCAGTCCAGGTTTCCCTCTTGGGACAGGCATATAGGCTAACACATCCTCATACAACCTGATTGGGGTTTTCATTTATGATGTATTTGCTTGCAACTACTGTGTTTTGATTATATAGCACTGCATTATCACACATTTTTATTATTGCCTTCCTTCTGGGGGCACCTGACATCTGGAGCAAGAAAAACTGAAGAAAATGGCGTCTGCTGGTTCCTTTATACCCCTGTCGCACTGACGTCAGGGAAGAAGCGACGACAACCGACGCCGGACCTCGACTTTGGAATTCGGCCGACCGAGGACCCGCCTGACGGCAGGAGAACCCATCTGTTATGACTGCAGCTGTATTAGCACTCTAACATCTACATTTATGGTGGGTACAAAACTGTACTATGTGGCACCCAGACTTACACTCTCAAACTGTCAGCATGGCTAATACTTTAAAAGCAACCAAGGGGCCCCTGTTAAGCGGACAGGTCCAAGACATCATCAGAGGCCAGAAGACCCAGCACCAGAAAATCTTGCGCAGGGAAATGGAAAAGATTCTGCTCCTGTAGCCAGTCCAGAGGGGGCAGTACCTCACAACCTTCCACCCCTCTTATTCTGGACTACCTAGCCGAATTACTCAATAGTGGTCTGTCCTTTTCTTCTATTAAAATTCATGCCTCGGCCATTTCAGCTCATTTTGATACAGAACAGCCCATCTGCTCGCATCATTTGATTAAACAATTCCTCAGAGGGGCTTCTAATATCAGACCCCCCCCCCAGAAGGCCACCCATGCCAGCCTGAGACCTGAGTTATGTTTAAGAACTACTAACTTTACCACCATTCGAACTTGCTACTTCAGAATTGAGCTACCTCTCCTGGAAGACTGCTTTTCTACTAGCTATCACCTCAGCCAGAAGGGTTTTGGAACTTCAGGCACTCATGTCTTTGGAGCCTTTCATCATTTTCCATGCAGACAGGGTCTCCCTGAGGCCCAACCCCTCCTTTATGCCCAAAGTGGTATCTGATGTGACCCTCATCCAGGCCATACATCTACCCACCTTTCCAAACCCTCAAAGCAAGGGGAAAAGAATTCTGCATTCACTAGATGTGCAGAAATAGCTCGGATACTACTTGGACCGTACTAAACCTTTCAGAAAAGCAGACCAGCTTCTTGTCAGCTTTGCCCCAGGGGTAGAGGGGAAGCCATTTCCAAGCAAACCATTTCCAAATGTATATCACACTGTCCATCTCTGCTAGACTACATGGGAACCCCCCCCCCCAAGTCTATTCATACCAATTCCACTAGGACAGCCTCCACTTCAACAGCATTCCTCAGAGGAGCTCCCACCAGGACATCTTGGAAGCTGCCACCTGGACCTCTGTCCATACCTTTACAAAGCATTACCACCTACCTCTTTTCTCTAAGGCTAGGGCAGGGTTTGCCTCTGCAGATGCTCTCTGTGTTTCAGTGTTGCAGTCATCACATTTGTTATCCTGCCAGGGGTAGCCTTCAGTCAGTCTGAATATCAGAGGCTTAGTATTTGTCAGTTGCTGTCGCTTCAGGACTGAGCTTCTTAGTGTTTCATTGTTGCAGTCATTACATTTGGGTAATCCTGCTGGCAGGTTACCCTCAGTCGGCCTGAATTCCAAAGTCCTGGGTCCTGCGTCGGCTGCTGTCGCCCCTTCCCTGACGTCAGGTTGTCGGGGGTATAAAAGAAGCAGCCAACACCATTTTCCCCAGTCTTGCCGCGCGGTGCCGAAGCAGTTCGCAAGTGCCGGTCGGCCGACTCCTGAGATTTGTTAGTTTCAGATCCGAAGTCTTCAGTAAAGCTAAGTACCCTGTTGGGGAAACTTTTTTTTCTTGCTCCAGACCGATGTCAGAAAAAGTAAATTTATTTCTTGTGGAAAGCAAATGCCTCATAAGGACTTTCATTCTTACTGTATTCCTTGCCTAGGCCCTGATCACAACGTTTCTGGTTGTCTGTTTTGTGCGAGATTTAACCAACGCCCTATTAAGCGTCTGTATGATTTTGCTTTAAACTATTTTGGACGCTGGTTTAATTATTCAGAAATGTCGTCTGATGGACATCAGACTACCGGAGTTCGCAAAAAACTTAGAGAGACAGAGGCCCAAAACCACCGAAGCTTCTCCTAAGCCAGTCGCCAGTTGTCAGTGAGGAGCTTTCGCAGCCCCTGACGCCCGCTACTTTAGAGTTGCAGCCCGTTACTGACTCCCACGTGGAGTCTGCCATGCCGCTGGAAACAAGGTATTGGAGCTTCTGATACTATTCCTTCAGATGGGTCCGGAGCCGCTGAGCAGGCACCGGCTTCTGAGGGTGTATTCAGACCTCAACATCTTTACATTAAACCAACTTTAGCTTCAAAGGCAAAGACTAAAGCACCTTCTAAAGCAAAGGAACAAACTCGAGCCACGTGGACAGGCCTGTATGCCCAAAAAACAGATGTTCAAAATGGCCGAAGACTTGATTACCTTGATCAGGGGTTCCCCTCCACCTCCTGATAAGAGGCCTAGGCAAGAGACTATGAATCTTCAGATCAGGTTTCTATTTCTTCTGATTCCTCTTCTGATCAGAAATATTCTCTTCCCCCCATGAGGATACTTTCAGCTTCTCCTCCAGAGGACTAGTCTTTTGGGGAAGCCTTGCATACCATGAGGGAGCACTTCCACTGGGAGAGCCAAGATTTTTCAGAATCTAAAAAGAAGCTCAGGGATTTCCTTTTACTACCTCAAAACAGGTCACTAGCCATTCCACCAGTGTTAGACATTGTAGATGTGTTTTCGGAGTCTAGTCTTACCACTGACTCCTTACCTCCAGCTCCTGTTAAGCCTGACAGAGTTCCTGACTCTCATAAATTCCTTTTTAAAAACCCTGCTGCAGACCCAGAAACTATTTCACAGGGTCCCAAAGGAGTTAAGGATTCCGCTGCAAAAAAAACCCTACCCCCTCTGACAGAGATTCTAGGGCACTGGATAGATGGGGGGAAAAAGGTTTACATATATTCTACCTTGGCTATAAGGGCCTTAAACTGTCAGTTTCATATGCTCAAATATCAGCAACATGTCATGGCATTGCTTAAACAGAAAATGTTAAACTCTGAATGTGCAGAAAACAAGGAAATGCAGGATTTATTGCATGCAGCTGAACAAGTTGGAAAGCATACTTTGCAATGTGGTTTTGATTCTTTGGAGGCCTCCTGCAGGGCCGCAGTTACGGGTTCTGTAATTAGGAGGCATGCTTGGTTACAGGAACAAAATCTGCCTGATCATGTCAAAGTTAAATTATTAGATGCACCTTTACAGCATGATACTTTGGTGTTAAGGCAGAGGAGGTGTTAAAATGGAGGACAAAGCTAAATCTATGCAAACTGTCAAAGATTTCTTAGAAGTACAGTCACCTAGGTTTAGTAGACACTGGCCTTCAAAGAATTGGTCCTTTCCTGTGTCAAGACAGACCTCAAAGGGGCAGATCCAAGGCACGAGGTTCCTACAGGTCAAAGCAATGGGATGTTTCTACCTCCAAAGTTGGAGAAGACAAATTACAACCATACAGGAAACAGTCCCAATGACTCCCCCTGCCTGCAACAAGCACTTATCTTGTGGCAGCACCCTTGGGGGGGAAATTAGCACTTTTTTCTCAAAATTGGCACATTAATAACCCAGGACAAGTGGGTTCTAAATATAGTGTCACAAGGGTACAAATTCCATTTCCATACCCTGCCAAACGCAAATGGCTGGCCAGATCTGCCAAAAAATCAATGGGCAGAGGCACAAAAACAAGTCTCATCCCTCTTGGACATGGGGGCCATTCAACAAGTACCAGAGCAAGAGCAGGGACAAGGATTTTTACTCTACTGTTCTTGGTACCCAGAAAGGACAAGACCTGGAGAGCAATACTGGACCTATCTATTATGAACACATTCCTGGATATACCAAAATTCAAGATGATGACTTTGCAGCAGCTTCTGCCCATGCTGGGCAAGAATGCTTGGCTGGTAACCAATGACCTAAGAGGCATACCTGCATGTCCCAATCAGACAATTATGCAGAAGATACCTCCGATTCAAGGCTGGCTCAATGCATTACCAATTCTCTGCACTGCCCTTTGGCTTATTTACTGCATCCAGGGTCTTTACAAAAGTGCCTGGCACCAGTAATTGCATTCTGCAGACAGAGGAATACAAATATATCCTTACTTGGACTGTCTTAATTCAAGCAGAGAACAAGGACATTCTTCTACAGCATGTGGCGTTTGTGAAAAGATTTCTAATATGCCTAGGGTACACAGTCAACGAAAAGAAATCAAAACTAGTACCCTCTCGAGATAATATTCCTGGGTGCAAGCTTAAATACAACTGTCCAGATGGCTTATCTCGTGCCAGACAAAGGCAACGGACTACCTATTTCAAAATGTTGGCAACAAAGGCCCAGTTACCTGCAAGAAAAATTCTGCAGGCTTTGGGCTTCATGGCATCCTGCATCCTACTAATTCCATATGCAAGACTGCATATGAGGAATCTTCAATGGTACCTAAAAAGTGTTTGGACTCAACATTGCCACAGCCTGGAAACAATTACTCTCATTCCCTGCCTACAACAGGAATTTCAATGGTGGGCATAGGCTTGTCACCAAAACAAGGGACAGCCATTCACATTACTCCCAGCCAGGCAGACACTAATGACTGATGTATCGGATTATTCCTGGGGGGCCACATGGCAGGAAGATGCATTCAGGGCACATGGTCCTCAACCCAAATGCATCTACATATCAATCAGAAAGAAATGCTAGCTGTTCAGAATGCTCTGACAGCCTTCAAGGACTTAATTTCATCCGGGACAGCCACTAATAGACAACACCACGGTCATGTGGTATATAAACAAGCAGGGGGGCACACATTCTTACCCCTTTTGCAGACTAGCTATGACTTTGTGAGACACAGCATTTAACTTACCAAGTACATCTGCAGGCACAGTTCCTGCCAGGAAGGAAAAAATACTCTGGCAGACAAACTAAGCAGAAATATCATGGAACCCCTCGAGTGGCAGCTGGATCCACAAGTCTTCAGCATGATAAGGAAATGGGGATGCTCAGACATAATTCTATTTGCCTCCCCTCACAACTACCAACTAAAAAGATTCTGCACACGGACTTATCACAGACGAGCATGGAAATTGGATGCCCTATCTTTCAGCTGGAAAAACCTGTCCGTATGCCTTTCCCCACTTCCTCTCCTCCCCAAGGTACTCCTAAAGGTCAGACAGGAGAAGCCAAAAATGATACTGATTGCCCCATACTGGCCCTGCCAGTACTGGTTTCCAATCCTAAAGAACTTGTCTCAATGCCCAGCTTGGATCTTACCTCAGATGCCTTCTCTACTGTCCCAGCAAAACAATCAAATCCTGCACAGCCAACTCAGGACTTTAAACCCGGCAGCATGGTGGATAATGTAGTCATACAAAACGTACCTCTCAGTAAAGCTGTGATGGATGTCATTTTGGAGGCCAGAAGGCCTAGTACTAGAAAATCTTATGCTGGAAAATGGAAGTGATTCTGTGCTTGGAACCAGGCACAAGGAACTGATACAGCTGTGCCAAATATTCCTCAGACTTTGCAATACTTAACTGAGATGCTGGACAAAGGCCTATCTTTCATCTATTAAAATTCATGCCTCTGCCATTTTGGCTCATTACAATACAGAGCCACCAATCCTTTCTCATACCTTTATAAAACAGTACCTCAGAGGAGCAAAAAATTTAAGGCCTCCAAGGAGAACACCAATGCCTACATGGGACCTCAACTATGTCTTGGAAAAACTCACCCTGCCTCCTTTTGAGCCAGCTGCTACTGCTGATATAGAGTTTTTATCTTGGAAAATAGCTGTGCTCCTAGCAATAACTTCTGCAAGATGAGTTTGAGCTACAGGCACTCATGGCTGTCTAACCTTTTATCATTTTTTATCTGACAGGGTCTCTGTGGACAAACCCAACATTTATGCCTAAAGTGGTGTCCAGTGTGGCTCTTAACCAAACTATCCATCTGCCAACTTTTTATCCAAATCCATAGCACAAGGGGGAGAGAATTCTGCATTCTTTGGACGTACACAGCTTAAATTCTTGGACAGAACCAAAGTTTTCAGAAAGACAGAGCAATTACTAGTGGCTTATGCTGCAGGATCACAAGGAAAGGCCATCTCAAAGTAGACTATTTCAAAGTGGATAGGCCACTGCATTCGTTTCTGCTACTTGCACCATGGCAAGCCAGTGCCTAAGGGCATTAGGCCACATTCAACCAGAGCTACAGCCACTTCAGCAGCCTTTCTCAGGGGAGTACCAACCAAGGACATTTTAGAGGCTGCTACAGTGCACACCTTCACAAAACACGATCATCTGCCACTCTACTTTAAATCCAGGCCAGGCTTTGCCACTGCAGATGTTCATCGTGTTACCCTGCTGCAGTCATCACACTTGGGTTATCCTGTCATCAGGCGGTCCCGCAGTCGGCTGGAATTCCAAAGTCTTGGTCCGGCGTCTGTTGCTGTCGCTTCTTCCCTGACGTCAGTGCGCCAGGGGTATATATATAATGCAACAGACGCCATTTTCTTCAGTCTTTCTTGCCGCGCAGTGCTCTAAGCAGAAGCAGTTCGCAAGTGCCGGTCGGCCAACTACTGAGATTTTCGAATTCGAATTTCAGACCGAAGTCTTCTATAAAGCTAAGTACCCCATTGGGGAAACTTTTCTTGCCTGAGACCGATGTCAGAAAAAGTTAACAATTGTATTTCTTGTGGGAAGCAAATGCCTCATAAGGATTTTCATTCTTTTTGCATACCTTGCCTAGGCCCAGACCACGACGTCACTAGTCGTTTTTGTGCTAGGTTTAATAAGCGTACTATTAAAAGACGCTTTGATTTTGCACGACGCTACTTCGGTAGGAAATTTAACTACACCATGCCGTTGGAGCAACCGACTACCGGCATGCTCAAAAAACGCAAGGATAAGGACAGACAGCCCAGGCCTAAACCAGATTCCGAGGCCTCGGCTGGTCCGGTCTCCGGTTCTCTGGTCCTCTGAGGCCCCGACGCAGCCCCTGACTACCGCAGATCTGGAACCCGAGACCGCTTCAGAAATTGACTGAATGTACCAGGCCGACGCAGCCATTTAGTTCAGGCCCTACCAACAACATTCCCGATAAAGATGTCGGTGCTGCAGAAACGCCATCGGTTTCTGAAGGCGTTTTCAGACCGACGCTCACCATTAAATCGTATTCTAAAACGAAGACTCCTATTAAATCTAAAAAGACTGCACTTCAGTCCCCTGTTCAAGGCCCCATGCCTAAGAAACAGATGCTCAAAATGGCTGAAGATTTGATAACTTTAATCAGGGGTTCCCAGCCCCCTCCTGACAAAAGGCCTAGACAAGAGGAAGATTATGCATCCTCTGAACAAGTGTCCATTTCTTCAGACTCATTTGAGGACCAAGATTACTCCTTCTCCCCTTATGAAGATGCTGAGGATTCCATTCTCTCAGCTTCTCCTCCTGAAGACTACTCCTTTGGGGAAACTTTACACACTGAGGGAACATTTTCACTGGGAAAGTCAGGACTACTCTGACTCTAAGAAAAGGCTCCAAGTTTCTTTTACTCCCCCAACACAGTCCACTTGCCATCCCACCAGTTTTAGACATTGTGGATGATGTTTACTTTGAATCCAGTTTTAACCCTGATTCTCTACCTCCTCCTAAGACTAAGCCTGACGGATATTAGAGTGCCTGATTCCCACAAATTTCTTTACGAAAGCCCTGTTGCTGACCCAGAAACAATCTCCCAGGGTCCCAATGGGGCTAAGGCTTCTATGGCTAAAAATCCTGTACCTTCTGAGAGGGATTCCAGAGCACTAGACAGGTGGGGGAAAAAAGTTTACACCTCAGCCTGTCTAGCTATGAGGGCACTAAATTGCCAATTTCACATGCTTAAGTATCAGCAATTTCTAATCTCTCAGTTAAATCAAAAAATGACCACTCTCCCTCAACAATCTGAATTGAAAGAAATGCAGGATCTGTTGCATGCCACTGAACAGGTGGGCAAACATACCTTACAATGTGGGTTTGATTCTTTGGAGGCCTCCTGCAGAGCAGCTGTCACTGGGTCTGTTATACGTAGGCATGCTTGGTTAAAGGAACAAACTTTTCCTGATCATGTTAAAGCAAAACTTCTAGATGCTCCCTTACAGCAGGATGTTCTTTTTGGAGTTAAAGCAGAAGAAGTTTTAAAGAAAATGGAGGATAAGGCAAAATCTATGCAGACAGTCAAAGATTTCCTACAGGTACAGCCCCCTTGCTTCAGCAGACACTGGCCAACAAAAAATTGGTCCTTTCCAGCTACAGACAGACCGCAGAGGGGTAAATACAGACGCCCAAGGGGCAGAGGACAACCACAATCCCAGTACAAACCTCGCCAATGGGGCACTGCAACACAGAAGGGAGAAGACGGGTCCCAATCTACCAGAAGGCAAACTGTGACTTGCACCTCATCTGGCCAAACACTCTTGGCAGCCCCCTTGGGAGGAAAACTCGGCACTTTTTTCAGACAACTGGCACATTGTCTAGGACCCATTTGTCCTTTGTGACAATTTCACGAGGATACATATTCCATTTTCACACCTTGCCAATGAGAGGAATGCCAAACCTGCCACAATCAATGGGCAGAGGCACAAAAACAAATTACAGCTCTCATGGGCCTGAGCCATTCAACTGGTACCTACTCGAGAGCAAGGTCAAGGATTTTACTCAAGACTCTTTCTAGTGCCCAGAAAGGACAATGCCTGGTGACCAACTCTGGACCTTTCAATTCTAAACTCTTACAAGTACCCAAATTCAAGATGCTAACACTACAGCAGCTTCTTCCCATGTTGGGCAAGGAAGCATGGCTAGTAACGTTGGACCTCAAGGAGGCATACCTGCATGTCCCTATCAATGTTGCAGAAGATACCTCCATTTCATTGCAGGTTCAACCCATTACCAATTCTCTGCACTGCCCTTTGGCTTATCTACTGCGCACAGAGTCTTCACAACATGCCTGGCACCAGTAATTGCATACTCTAGACAAAGAGGAATTCAAATATACCCATACCTGGACGACTGCCTCATCCAAGCAGAAAGCAAGGACATTCTTTTACATCATCTGGCTTTTGTGAAACATCTACTAAATTGACTGGGGTACACAGTAAACGAAAAGAAGTCAAAACTAGTACCCTCACAAAATGACATTCCTGGGTGCCAGCTTAAATACAACGGCCCAGAAGGCTTATCTGACACCAGACAAGCTACAACTGACTCAATATTTCAAAACAATGGCAACAAAGGCCCAATTAACTGCAAGAAAAATTCTGCAGGCCTTGGGCTTCATGGCATCTTGCATACTACTACCACCATTTGCAAAGCTGCATATGAGGAAATTGCAGTGGTACCTAAAAAGCGTATGGTCTCAACACAGCCACAGCTTGGACACAATATCTCATTCCCTGCCTACAACAGGAGCTTCTATGGTGGTCACAGGCATGTCACCTCAAGGGTCAGCCTTTCACCTTGCCCCCAGCCAGGCAAACTATCAACAGATGCATCAGATTACGCCTGGGGGGCTCACATGGCAGGACAGTGCGTTCAAGGCGTATGGACTGCAGATCAAAGGAATCTGCACATCAATCAAAAAGAGATGCTAGCTGTACAGAAAGCACTGACAGCCTTCAAGGATCTATTACAACCAGGGCAACTGACAATAAAGATGGACAACACCACAGTAATGTGATACATAAAGGGGTACTCACTCCTATCCTCTATGCAGGCAAGCAATG